>NC_067404.1:29453630-29753630 GCF_016432865.1 Antechinus flavipes | reverse complement strand
CAGTTTTCCCACATCCCCTCCAACAGTTATCATTCTCTTTTCTTGTCATTTTAGCCAATCTGATAGGTGTGAAGTGGTACCTCAGAGTTGATTTAATTTGTTTCTCTAAGTAGAGGATTCTGGGAAAATGGCAGAGTAGGTTAGTAAATTTCAAGCTCTCTAGGTTTCTCTCACAAATAAAACAAATTTGTGCCTCGGGATGAACATAGACTGCAGAAAAATCAAGAAGACTTGGGGCAGAATTGAGATTCTCCTGGAACAACTTAAGATCTCAAGAAAGCCCCCAGGCTGGGGATTAGCCAGTGTGAAGTGCAAACACCTCCGGGCCAGTTCTGCAGAAACAACAAGTGAGGAGCCCTAGGGTTGGCAGGGTGTGGCTGAAGTCTTAGTAGGAACCACTGGAACTTTCACCTCCTGGACTGCAGGAGTCTGAGTTCAGGAAAGCTCCTCTGATTGGAAATACCACGCTTGGCATTTTGCCAGCCCTAGGCAAAAAGAAACCAGCATTTGGTAAGTTCAGAGGCAGCCCAGGCAGGGAGGCTGCAGACTGTGGGCACTTACAAGAGTGGAGAGCTTTTGGTTCCAGGTCAGAGGGGATAGCTGATGTGAAGCCAGAGGATCCATCTCTCCCACCCCATAATTAGAGGAGCTTACACTAATACATCTCATTACAAAAAATGAACTAGCAAAGAAAAGTTCCCAACTATGGGAACAGGGAAGACCAAGGTTTGTCTTCAAGGAAGGACACTGAAGTAAATCAAAACAAAACAAAACAAAACAAAACAAACAAAAAACATTTACCTTGAAAAGTAATGTGAAATGGCTCTTCGCCCAGAGAGAATTTATAGAAGAACTCAAAAAAGAATTTTAAATCAAATGAGAGACATCAAGGAAAAACTTTTTTAAAAATCCAAGAAAAACAAGATTCTGGGAAAAAAAATTAACCAAATAGAAAAGGAAATACAGTCTCGAAAATGAAAATAATTCTTTGAAAATTAGAATTGGGCAAGGAGAAGCCAGTGAAGCTATGAAAGATCAAGAATATAAAGAATGAAAAAAAAAATAGAACAGAATGTGAAATATAAGAAAAACAACAGATCTGGAGAACAGATCAAGAAGAGGAAATATAAGAATAATTGGTCAACCTGAAAGTTGTGAGCAAAAAAAGAACCTTAACACAATAATCCAAGAAAATTGTCCTGGAGTGATAGAACATGAGGGTAAAGTACAAATGAAAAAATCCACTGATCACCACCTTAATGAGATCCTTTGTGGAAAACACATAGGGATATTATTGACAAATTTCAAAACACCCAGATCAAAGAGAAAAATTTTCAAGAAACAAGAAAAAAAATTCAAATATGCTGAAGTTACAGTTAGAATTTTACTTATCAGCAGCCACAATAAGAGATTGTAGGTCCGGAATCATATTTACCCACAATCAAAAGAACTAGACCTGTGGCCAAAAATATCATATCCAGCAAAATTATTCATAATATTGAATGAGAAAAAATGGACATTCAATGAACTTGCAGATTTTCAGGATTTTCTATCAACCAAACCCAAACTCAATAGAAAATTTAACATATAAAAGCCAATATCAAAGATCAATTTCAAGAAATTTAACATAGACAAATTGTTTACTTTTTTAACATGGGAAATATATATGTTTAAAGTTGACATCAGTAGTAGGGTAGCTCAAAAGAAAGATTGGGGCAGAGTTTTAGGTAAAAATAGTAATTATGTTATACAAACAGGATACAGAAGAAGAATAAGACAGAGGCATTAGAGGTGGGGAGGAGAGCTCTTAGTTCTGAAAATGTACTCACCTTGGGAATGGGTTAAATAGGCAACACTACATATATACTATGGAGGGTATAGCACCCTCCAAAATCTATTTTAAAAAATTAAAGGGGGAGGGATGGGCACATGGGGAAGCAAAAAGTTCAGGAAGAAGACAAGAGAGGGATCCATAGGCAGGGGGAAGTTAAGTAATGGCAAGGCAACTTAAGGATCAGAATTATAGCAAAGAGTCAGCAGGAATAGGAAAGATATGTGTGTTTATATGTGTGTGTATATATATATATATTTACATATATAAAAATAAACATATCCTTTCTTAACTATAGACTGCTTAGGGGAAGTGGGGGGATGAAAGAGGAAAAAAGAATAAAGTAAAAAGGTGTGCAGCAGAGAACAAAAGAACAATTTATAAGGAAGTAAAGGACAGATGGACACTCATGAATATAATTTTTTCTACATATATCTATATCTATATACTTTCTTGAACTGGTAATTTGTTGTTATATATTTTGAAAGCTCCTTGATGTTCTGCTGGGCACATGACAATGTTCTCTTTTCTTTTGTTTTGTATTCCTTTTTCTATTTTTCTTTTTTCTTACTTTGTTTTTTAAATAAAATATATTTTTTTAAATCTGTGAGAGATTGGGAGGAAAAAGGCATCAGTAAAAGAAGTTTTAAAAATTGTTTCCCTAATCAGTGATTTAGAACATTTTTCATATGAGTATAAATGGCTTTAATTTCTCTTTAAATTGTTCACTGGATGATAGATTTAGGGCATGAAGGGACCTCAGAGATCATCAGATCCAAGTCTGTGAAGGGTCATTTTACAGTTATGCTTCTGAGGACCAGAGAAGTTAAAGAAAGTTGCTCAATATCACACATGTAGTTAGTGACAGTTAAGATTGGAACCCAGCCCTCTGACCCCTTCCACTGAAGTCTTGAAATACTGATTTCCCTCCATAAATGATATTGGAAGGAAGAAGAAAATTGCAACTAAGTGGAAGGATGTCTCACAGCTTCTCCTAAGAGGCAAATGAAGAAGCTGGTTTCATGGTGTGTCCCAAAGAACAAGGAAATATAATTGCATGAGATAAATATTTGATCATCTCACTT
Organism: Antechinus flavipes; assembly: GCF_016432865.1. Classification (NCBI taxonomy): domain Eukaryota; kingdom Metazoa; phylum Chordata; class Mammalia; order Dasyuromorphia; family Dasyuridae; genus Antechinus; species Antechinus flavipes. The sequence continues at coordinate 29,750,714 of NC_067404.1, read as the reverse complement.
TGCGGTGTCCATGATAAGCGCAGATAAAAAGATTACCATGAGGACAACTACACAGATGATGGGCTAACATCTGTTGCAGACAGTGAGAATATGAAGAAACAATTGGTTGGTTGTTGTCCTTTGTTCTCAAAGAGGAGCAAAATGGCCTCACCATGTTGGGGTCAAGGTACATAGATGATGCCTTTTATTCAGGTTTAAATTGGATTTAAGTGAGGCCAAATGGTACCAAGTCGTCAGCCTTACTTTCTTTTCTAGACTCGTCAAAGTCCAGTGGCAGGACAGAAGTCAAGAAGACTAGGTTTGGTCCAGGGTACCAGCATCTTTGATGTCTGACCAAACTCCAAGTGCTCTATATCTGCTTCAGCGGCCTTCGTAGCCATTGGAACAAACTGTTCTCATATGCTCATTCCACTTCCAGGGGTCCTCAAACTTTTTAAATAGGGGGCCAGTTCACTGTCCCTCAGACTGTTGGAGGGCCGGACTATAGTAAAAACAAAAACTTTGTTTTGTGGGCCTTTAAATAAAGAAACTTCATGGCCCTGAGTGAGGGGGATAATCGTCCTCAGCTGCCGCATCTGGCCCGTGGGCGTAGTTTGAGGACCCCTGCACTAGGAAGTCTTCCTTGGAGTGGACATCCCCCCCTTACTCATCGATGGGTTTGAGAACTATCTCTTACCCTCAAGCTGCTTTAGTCCATTTGCCAAGACAGTTTTACCAGGCTATGGTCACTGTACATGTTAGAGTTTCTTGGAGCCACAGGTGAGAGTTGGGTGGCAGGTGGATGAGCAGCCCTGATGTCAAAGGGGACAGTCCTTCCTGAATACCCCCTACACCGCATGAAGAAACAAAACAAGGCCACCGAAGACCCTCCACATGAAATCAACAGGTACCTTAATATCAGCGATTTCAATGATTAAGAAAAAAAATACAGAAATAAGGGGGGAAAAGCCAGTCTCAGAGTATATAGAATCCTGCAAGTTTTCACTGGATATGAGGTCTTAACAAGATTACAAAATCAAAGTTAATTATATCTAAACAGATGCCCACTAAGGTGGAAATCATTTCAAAATAAGTTAGCTGTGGGACAGTGAGATCAGCAAAGCTAAAAGTCAACACCAAATTAGAAGGGCAAAAATGAGAAGATAAGGAGTGCTGGTCCAACAGCTCTAACTTGTCCTGTTCAAATAAGCTATTGATACCAAAACGTGGGAACTAGATAAAGGAATAGACCTCAGTAAGAACTCTTACAATTTCCTAACAGATAGAAATCAATCACCATAACAAACAGGCCCAAACTCTTCCCACCTACTACCCCACCTCCTGCATTTGCAAGCAAAATCCTCACCTCCATATCCGACTCCAGGTGGAGGCAAGAGCAACATTGCTTTAGACAATGCACATTTGCTAATCTCAAAGGGGAGAAACTAGGCAACTCAAGAGATAGAATGCTGAATCTTGAGTCAGGAGTTTGAATCCAGCCTCAGACACTTCTTAGCTGGGTGACCCTGGGTAAGTCGCTTAACACTGCTTGCCTCAGTTTCCTCATCTAGAAAATAAACTGGAGAAGGAAATGGCAGATCACTGCAGTATCTTAACTAAGAAAATCCTAAATGGGGTCACCGAGAATCGGATATGACTGAAAAACAATTGAATGACAACAACCAACAAAAATGAAGGAAGAAGATGAAAGAGAATCAGCTAAAATCACCTCATAAAAGCAAGAAGTGCTGGAGAGAACAAACAAAATTTCAGAATATTTGTCATGAGATCCACTGGAAGCTAGATTATCCTGAGATGAAACTGAAAGAGGAACAACAAAGACAAGAAAAACAGAGCAGATTTTTCAGTATGTCTATAGAAAATTGATATCAGAATGAACACATTTGAACTTAAATATACAGAATGGCAGCTGATGTTTCTGTATTAAGTTTAAGATTTGCAGAACATTATGTAAATATAATTATATAAACACAAATATGTAAACACACATCTAGATATACATATGCATACAAAAGTAAACATATATACACACATATACTCATATACCTACATACACATACATGCATGCTCATATATACATCTATACATAAGATATATAGATATATACACACACATATATATGTCAGATTGCTCAGTGGATAGAGTGCTGGGCCTGGAATCAGGAGGATCTGAATTCAACTCCAGCCTCAGACATTTCATAGCTGTATGACCTTGGACAAATCACTTCACCTTGTTCGCCTCAGTTTCCTCATTTGTAAAATGAGCCGGAGGAGGAAATGGCAGACCACTCCAAGATCTCTGCCAAGAAAATCCCAAATGGGGTCACCTAGAGTCAGATGTGACTGAAAAACGGTTGAACAACAACAAATATGTATATAGATGTGTATGTGTGTGTGTGTGTGTGTATAAACATAAATCTCACAGTGTTGTTGTAAGATCAAATTATGCACATAAACACATACACACACACACACATATAAAATTTGATCCTTGCAACAACATTTTGAGATAATGCTATTATTCCTCTTTTAGAGATGAACAAATTGAGGCTTAAAGAAGTTAAATAACTTCCCCAACATATTACCAGTGTTTGTCTGTGGCAGGATTTAAACCCAAGCAGGGGCATGTTGGAGCCAGTTCAAACCAGTTTAAGATTAGTTCAAGAAGCAATCGTTAAATTTTCAGGGTGAGCATTTACACCTTGGAAATCAGTAAAGGCTTTAAATCAAGATTTGATTTATTGTGTTGTTGATTGTCTAGACTTGAGTGATGGAGAAAATGATAATAAAAAGTAAACTTAAAAGTGTACTGTGCATGCATTTTATTTTTTGAGAGTCTGTTGTTAATCATTTAACAGCAGGCCCTGAACGGAGGGATAAATTAAGGAGAATAAAGCGTGCCCAGCCAGACCTAGAAGCAGTAGGGAACAATGTCATGATAATACAGGGAGAGGTAAATGTCTAGAAAACTAATATGTTTAACCATGTCAAATGCTGCAGGGAAGAAAGTCAGACCACAAGCACTTATTAAGCTCCCAAAGTGTACCAGACATTATGCACTGAGTATACAACGAAAGGCAAAAATACAATCCAAGTATCTTCCTCTTTTGACATTTAATCCCTCAATACCCTCAAATTTCAGTGTCTGACAGCAGTCAAGGTAGCCCCAAGGTTAAGGGCTTGGGACACACTGGTTTGGCTCTGCTGTGAATTTACCTTGTTTTCAAGGGTAAAAAAAAAAAAGTGTCTAGGCACTACTCTGAGAAAGGGCCAGACTTCTTTAAACAGAGTTGATTTTAAAAGTCCTTTCCTAACAATGTCTTGGGAGGGGGAGCAGCAAAGTTGTGTTCTACAGCCAAGAATCATGGGAAAAACCAGGACTCAAAAAAGCCTGTTGTTTTCATCTTTGTTAATACCTGCTTGGGTACATGTGGTGAGTTCTCTGAAATGGCCTTTGCCCTGCATCTGATAAGGGCGTGATATCAAAGATTACAGGGAATTAATAAAAATAGGTGAGATTAAGGGACAGCTAGGTGGTAAAGTAGATAGAACAATAGGCCTGGAGTCCAAAAGACTTTCTGAATTCAAATGTGGTCTTCCACACTTCCTAGCTGTGTGACCCTGAGCAAGTCACTTCACTCTGTTTGCCTCAGTTTCCTCTTCTGTAAACTGAGAGGGAGAAGGAAATGGCAGAGCACTCCAGTATCTTTGTCAAGAAAATCTCAGTGGGATCATACTGCCCCAGACACGACTGAAGTGACTGAACAACAAAATGACGATGACCAAGCTCCACTAAGGAGAAGAGTTGGAAAAATATTTTCCTTCTTCTAAGAATGGACGATTATGAGTGTGGAATATATTGTGAAATGAGATTGATAGGTTACTTGGTTTTCCTGTGCTGCTTTTTCTCCCTTCTCTATTTTATTCTTTTCCCCCCTTTTTTAATGTTTTACTCTTTGTTCCCAGGCTGCCCAGGGACAGGGACACTTCCTCCCAAAAAGCCCATGCATGGCTTTGAGTGAATAAATAAATTGTTAGAGCTCTAAGAAAGCACAGGTTGGCCACCCACAGAGCTAATTGCCTGAGAACTGTTCCATCTTGTTCTGGTCCATACATACACCCAGTTCAAGTGTTCTGGCTTTCTCAGAATTTAATATGTCTAGGAGGCCAAGGAGCTGAGAGTTCGCTCTCTCTCTCTTTCTCTCCCTCCCTCCCTCCCTCCTCCTCCTCCTCCTCCTCCTCCTCCTCCTCCTTCTCCTCCTCCTCCTCCTCCTCCTCTTCTTCTTCTCTCTTTCTCTCTCTCTTACTCCCTCCCTCCTCCTCCTCCTCCTCCTCCTCCTCCTCCTCCTCCTCCTCCTCCTCTTCCTCCTCCTCCTCCTCCTCCTCTTCCTCCTCCTCCTTCTTCTTCTCTCTCCCCACCTTTCTCATTCAATATTCCTTCCTGCCAATTGTATTTCATGTGAATTGCCAAAAAACATAGGGTCGTCTTCTTCCTCTCAGGACGTGGCAGGAGCCTGGGAGCTGGAAAATCTGGTATCAAATCCCAGCTTGGCTATTACCAACTCTGTGGCCAGTCCCTCCCCGTCTCTGTGGGACAACTCCTGTTCTGTAAAAAGAGGAGGCTTGGCCTCTGGGGCCTCTGGGAGGTGACCCTTCCAGCTTTAGATCTAACATGCTGTGATTCGATGAAAAGAAGGTGATATAAAAGCAAAAGATAGCACTATATTGAAAATAAATATAAAATATAAAATAAAATTCAGAGCTGAATGGAGGACTTCTAATAAACTGATTGGGTTAAGTCAGCATAACCAGGAAAACAATATGTACACCCTCTATAAATGATGGAGAATATGTACAACTTTTTAAGTGATGGAGAAAATGATAACAAAGATGAAACTGTCGTCAATGGGCAACAACAAGAAGAAACTGAACGATTTGTAATTATAATGACCAGGCTTTGAACCTGCAAGAGGAGAAATGGACCCTTCCCCTCCCTCCTTTGCAGAGGTGAGGGACTATGGGTACACTTGGAGAATTGACTGTTTTTGCAGAGTTTATGCCCCCCCCCCTTTTTAAGACTCTGCTGCAAGGGGCAGCTGGCTGGACAGGGGCGGGCAATGTTCAGAAGTGCAAGTTAAAGGTCGTAATAATAATAGGAAAAAACGGTTTAAGAAAAGCAAGGCTGGTGTTCTTGTCAGCTCCTCCTGCACCTTGTAGGCAGAGGAGCTCGGGCTCCCTGCTAAGGTTTAGCCGAGGGGATAATGGTGCTCCAGCCAGGGGAAAACAAGCTGCCCGGCAGGGAAAATGGCCCGCGGCAGTCAGAGGAAAGCAAAATAGAAGTGTTGTTGCCTGGAGCGCCTGGGACATGGCAGCCGGCCTTTCCAAGCCGGGTTGGCGGAGGAGCGGCCATTGGTCATGCTGAGCTGTCTGGTCCCACCCAGCCGGGACAAAATGTTCCTTGTGGTTCTAACCTCTCTACATCTGGAGCATCTGCCCATGCGTGGCCCGGGAGCGGCGCGCCGCTCGCACGGAATCAGGACTTGGCCGCGAAGCCGTCCCGGGCCGGCTCGCCCTGCCCTGCCCCGCCTCCGCCCGGCTCGCCCAGCGCCGGCCCCGGCTCGCCCGCGGCGCTGATTGGCTCGCGCCCCGGCCGGACTACCGCCCTGCAGCCTGCACATGTCGCCCCACGCTGCTGCAATCTAGCGGAAAAAACAGCCGAGCAGCGTGTGGCGCGCCATGCGGCCTGGGTGGGGCCATGTGGACTTCAGCCCCGAGGAGGGGGAGGGGAGAGGAGGAGGGAGGGGCCGGAGTCCCCCGCTTTGAGGACTAGAAAGCGGGCAGCCGCCCTCCCCTTCGCAAAGCTTCGGGCGCTTCGGGGGATGGAGAGGCCGGGATCGGGGTTCGAGTCTCCCATCTGGGCTTCCTATTTCCTCATCTGCAAAACAAGTGGTCCGCCCAAATCCCAGCATTGAGAACCAGAGCCCCCAGTTGGAATTCTAGTCTTATCTGTGTGACCGTGGGTCGTCCCTTCCTCTCCCGGGATCTCAATTTCCCTTTCTGTCAAACGAGGGTTTGGATGAGTTGATCCTGGGTCCCTTTTGGCTCTGATCTAGGATCCCATAGGTGGCTGTGGGCCAGGTCCTTGCCCTTCCCTGGGCCAGAGTTGCTTTCTCTGTCAAATGAGGGGGCTGGTCTCCGAGGTCCCTTCCACCTTTAGCTTGAGAGTCCCGAGGTTAAGACGAACAACCCTTAACAGAACTCTAGAACCGGAAGGGACCTAGAATCCACACAAGTAGTCGTTGGTCCCAAGTCAGCCCCAGGGCCAAGCATTTCTCCTCTCCAAGGTGGCAAGAGGCTGACTCCGAAGCCTTCCATCTCTCTTCACCCAATTTGGGTTCAAATCCCACTTCTCCCACTCAACTACCTGGGCAACCTTAAGTAGATCGATTGCTTTTTTCTCGACCTCAGTTTTCTCCCCTGTAAAACGAGGGGGCTGGATTGGAAGGCCTCTTGTAGCTCCAAGTCTAGGAGGCCATGGCACTTCACCCCCAGGGAATTGGGGAAGAAGAAATTGCTGTGGAGCTGGGAGCCAGAGGTCCTGTAACGTTCCCTGCAGGGTCTCCTGACTCCTTTAACCTTTAACCCCCTCCCTGGTCTGGCCTAGTGGACTTTCAGTAAGTGGCAAAGATGGCCCATGGCAAAAATACTAGACTTAAAGGGGACCCGAGGTGGACCAAGTTTCCATGTACCTCCTCTCCAGCCTTGCTCTCATTGGCTGAGGGCCCTTCCTCATTACCACCGGGGAGCCTTCTTAGAGGAGCTTCCCTTGCTCGGTCCCAACTGCAGACTAGAAGGGGTCAGTTTCTGGCGGGGGCAAGGTCCTCCGGTCTGCCTCAGGCCCTGGGCCCGAGGTGTTCCGGTGAGGTGGGGGCCTCCCAAGAGGCCCTTGCTCCAGAGCCGCAGGAATCGGAGGACCCGTTGCTAGGTGCCGCTCAGAAACAATATCTAGCGATGCTTCTGAAGCCCCAGGGGCCTCCCCGGCCTGCAAGGGCATCCTTTGTAGTCTGGTACACTATGTACCCGCCAGTACGCTGGGTTTTGTGGTTCCCGATGCCGTGTGAGATGACCACCCCCTTTCCTCCCCAGCCACAAAAACAAGGGCAGCCACCCAAAAGGGAGGAATTGAAACCCAGCTTGTCGCTGTGCAGCCCGTCCCCAGAGACACACAGTGTTTCCCCCGCCCCCAGCACGCCCACACAGGAAAAGGGACAGCTTCCCTGACTTTGCACAAATGCCACTCTACTTGCCTCCAGATTCTCTCCGGAGGGCACAGGGACCAGGCCGCTTGCAGGTCTCCTTCCTGTGGGTCAGCTCGCGGGCGATTTCAGGCTGCCCAAGAGCCAGGAACCAAGAAAGCTGGCTTCTGCTGGTCCCTGGTCGTCTGCTGACTTCCAGGCCCCCCGCTCCGAACCCTCCCTACATCACCATCGCACTCCCGGGCTAATGTCATTGATGACAGGAGGCCATTCTCCGATCCCTAGCTCTACTTGCCCCGAGCAGCTAGCACAAGCATTATTAGGCCCATTTCATAGAAGAAGTGACAAACTGAGACTCTGAGAGAGGAAGTGGCCACTTTGGAGTCACATGGTTGGCGAGTGTGAGAGCTAGCAGCTCAGGGCCTATAACGCTCCAGCTTTCAAAGTCGTGCATCATAACAACACGGTACAGGGAAGAGAATAATGGCTCCCGGTTATTGAGTCGTGTCCAACTCTGTGTCCCTGTGGACCGTGGCACGCTAATTTTCTCAGCAGAGATATTGGAGCCGCTCACCGTTTCCTTCTCCCATGAATTTAGAGAAATAAGTTAAATGACCTGCCCAGAGTCACACAGCTTCTAAGTATCTGACTCCAGGTCCAGAGCTCTGTCCACTGAGCCACCTAGCCGCCTTTTAGTCAGAGGGCCTGGGTTCAAATCCTACTGTGCCATTGTGAGACCTTGGACAAGTCCCTTGATCCCCTTAAATCTACCTCACTCTGTAAAATGAGAGGCCTTAAATGGCCTTTGACATCACTTCCCACACTAGATCTGTTACTATGATGACGTCCTCCATGGAGAATGCTTCCCACTGTTTGACCGTCTCCACCCGATGCTCACGCTTTCACTTGCCAAAGCACACAGGGCTTCTCCGAACTTGGGGAGGTTACTGAAAAGTTCTTTCAATGCGGTGCCCTGGACACTTGTTGCCTTTCCCAGGGCCTTAATTTCCCCATCTGGAAAATGAGACAGTGGACACTGGTGATCGCTGAGGGGCCTCCCACTTGGTGATTTCCTGTCTCTCTGAGATTAGCTCCTCCAGAAGAAGCCCTGGCAGGTCTGGTCCTTGGCCTTTGGAAGTTCCTCCAGGACTCAGGGGTGATTGGAGAGCCCCGGGAGGATTCCCCATACACACACACGCACACACACACATGCACGCACACGCGTGCGCGCGCGCACACACACACACACACACACACACACTCACGGAGCCATCCTTGAGCCTCGGCACAGACTTACCTCGCATGGAAGCATCTGCCCAATCGCTCCAGCAGGTCCCTGGACAACCTGGAGGTATCTGGACTCAGCTGACCCCGCCTAGCTTGTCTAGGGCTCAGAGACAGCCCGCTAAGCACTGAGCTGCTCCACTGGGCTAACAACAATAACAACATTTACACGGTGTCTGCCCTGTGCCAACTGTGCTAAGTGCTTTGCGATTATTATCCGTTTTGTTCTTCATACAAGTCCTGGGAGGTAGGTACTATTTTTATATCCATTTCACAGTTGAGGAAACTAAGGCACACAGAGGTTAAGAGCCTTGCCCGGGGTCACACAGATAGTGAGGCTGGATCTGAACTCAGGTCTTCCTTACCTTAGCTGCCTAATCTTGGCTGCTGGCCGCTCCAAACTGGGACTGGCAGAGGCCGTGGTGCTCTCTGGAGCCCAGAAATGCCCTCTATCACAACCTAAACCAAAGCCATTGCCCCCTCCCCAGCTTGTGTTTAGGCTCTGACGACACCAGAAAATGGCTCAGAAGAGCCTCTTCTTCTCCCCAGCCTCACTAGTGAGACCTCTATCTTGAACCACAGTCCCATTGCCTCCTGGGCAGTGATATACGATGAAGGAACTGAGGCCCCCAAAGGGGAAGACTGTTTGTATGCAGTCGTTTCAGTCACATGCAACTCTTCCTGATGCCATTTGGGGTTTTCTCACCAGGGCTACTGGAGTGGTCTGCCATTTTCCACTCCAGTTCTTTTTACAGATGAAGAAACTGAGGCAAACGGGGTAGAGTGACTCGCCCAGACTCACACAGCTAGTACATGTCTGAGGCCAGATTTGAATTTAGAAAGATGAGTCTTGTCTGGATCGATTGAGGCCGGATTTGAACTCATATCTTCTTGACTCGATATCTAGCACTCTATCCATTGTGCCATCGCTGCCCCTCTAGACTATAGCCTTAAGGCAGAAAATTAGTTGCTTGGCGTTGTTTGTTGCTCAGTCATTTCGGTGAAGTCCAACTTTTCATGGCATCATTTCGAGTTTTCTTGACAAAGATCCCAGAGTGACACTGATACATTGTTGGTGGAATTGTGAACACATCCAGCCATTCTGGAGAGCAGTTTGGAACTAAGCTCAAAAAGTTATCAAGCTGTGCATACCCTTTGATCCAGCAGTGTTTCTACTGGGCTTATACCCCAAAGAGATACTAAAGAAAGGAAAGGGACCTGTATGTGCCAAAATGTTTGTGGCAGCCCTGTTTGTAGTGGCTAGAAGCTGGAAAATGAAAGGATGTCCATCCATTGGAGAATGGTTGAGTAAATTGTGGTATATGAACGTTATGGAATATTATTGTTCTGTAAGGAACGACCAGCAGGATGAATACAGAGAGGCTTGGAGAGACTTACAGGAACTGATGCTGAGTGAAATGAGCAGAACCAGGAGATCATTATATACCTCAACAACGATACTGTTTGAGGATGTATTCTGATGGAAGTGGATCTCTTCGATAAAGAGAGCCTTAATTGATCAAAGATGGACAGAAGCAGCTACACCCAGAGAAAGAACACTGGAAATGAATATAAACTGCTTGCATTTATGTTTTTCCTCCCGGGTTATTTCTACCTTCTGAATCCAATTCTCCCTGTGCAACAAGAAAACTGTTTGGTTCTGCACGCATATATTGTATCTAGGATATACTGCAACCCATTCAACATATAAAGGACTCTTGCCATTTGGGGAAGGGGTGGAGGGAGGGAGGGGTAAAATCGGAACAGAAATGAATGCAAGGGATAATGCTGCAAAAAATTACCCTGGCATGGGTTCTATCAATAAAAAATTATAAAAAAAAAGATGAGAAAATTATGTAGTGAATATAGAGATGGGTGACTTTAAAGAATATTGTTATTAAGAGATAATAAAACTCCTTGCTTTTATGTGAATAAGAAAAAAAAAAAAACAAAGATCCCAGAGTGGTTTGTCATGTCCTTCTCTAGCTCACTTTACAGATGAGGAAACTGAGGCAAACAAGGTGAAGTGACTTGCCCAGAGTCGCACAGAGAATAATTGTCTGCGGCTGAATTTGAACTCAGGAAGACGGGTCTCCCTGATTCCAGACCCAGCCCTGTATCCCCTGCAGTGCTACGTACCGGACCCTGAAAGGGAATGACCTAACCAAGAGGTATTTGAAGAAAAAAGCATCAGAACCTAGATTTTCCTGACTCCAATTCTAGCCCTTTACCCAAAACACCCGAGTGAGGGGCAGGCCCCAGTTCTTATACATTTGGGCCATGTCCCTCCTTCACACATACACCCCTTGAGGAGGAGGGGGCTGCTTTCTCTTTTCTTTGGGACTTCTTTCTGTCCTATATTGTTCGTTCTCTAAAAAGTGGCCCCCTCCATTTAAGAACAAAGGAAGGAAAACCAGGCACTCTCTGGAGACCCGGGTTCAAATCCTGCTCGAGACACTTGCTATACGACTGAGCAAATCACTTGTCCCTCTCCAACTTTTCATTTTCTTCTCTTTAGAATGATGAGAGTTTACCTAGATGGCCTATGAGGTTCCTTCCCGTTTAGGTCTATGACCTCATGTGTCATCCAGGCCTTCACATTGATTCCATGGGCCTCAGTCTTCTCATCTGTAAAATGAGGTGATGATTGATCTCCCCCTCAAAAACGAGAATAGAAGAAAGGTCACAAGAGCAAGACAGCTTTGAAGTTTGCATGTTGAGTTTACTATATTTAAAAGAAAAGCTTTCCTAAGAGCTTCCCAGTTTCATCTACAATCTTTTCAAAGAATGTATCAGGAAATGATGATTTAAGTTTAGAATAAAAAGGAAAAATAATATAATTGCTGCTCTGACTCAGTTTATCGCTGGGATTTTGTCTACCTTGGTTCTCCCTTCACGCACACAGGATAATCCTTGTACGATTAGTCGCCGTGGTTGAAAAATAGCCTGTTCCGTGCCCAGACTGTTGAGGAACACTCCGGCCTGAACTGAGCCCATCCTTGGACAATGGGAAACCAGTCGGTCGCTGGGCCACCTTTTTGGAACACTTCAAGCTTGGTAGGTTCGGCCAGAACTTACGTTCTGCTGGTCTTTCTTTCACGAATTCTTGGGATGAGGGTCACCTCAATAAGAGAGAATCAGAAGCACAAATTAGAGAGGCAAGAAGACCTCTGACACCTGACCCCAAAGACCCCCCCTACTATAACATACACAATAAATGGGCATCTCCCCTCTACCTGGACACCCCTAAGGAAGGGCAGCTGCTAATGAAAGATGCTTCCTCTTCCAAGATAACTTCTGTTACCTTCAAAGAACGGAGAGTGTTAGGAAATTCTCATGAAGATCAAACCTCTTTGCCATTGGCACCCATTGCTCCCTGGGGGGGGGCAAATAAAACTGAACCCCTTTTCCACATAACAACTCGAAGCTAGATCTCATTTTGCCAATAATGATTGCCCTCCTCTGGCTTATCTATATCCTTCTTAAATGATGTCATCTATAACTTAAAAGAATATTCCAGATGAGTTCTGATAAGGGCTGAGTTCAGTGGCACAATCACTTCCCATTTCCTAAAAGCTCGTCCCCTCTTAATGCAACTCTAGATTGTGTTGGTTTTTTTTTTTTTTGGATTGATTGGGATTGGATTGATTCACACTAGTGAATTTGCAGCCCACTAAGACCTCCAGATCTTCTCCAGGTAAACCAGCCATGTCTGTCCTCTCTTTTTTATGGGAAATTGCTTTTTTTTTTGTATCCAGGTGTTGGACTTCATATTTGTTTCTATTGAATTTCATCTTCAGACCAGAGGTTCTTAACCTTTTTCATGTCATGAACTCCTTTGTCAGTCTGATGAAGCCAATAGACATCTCAAAATCAGTTTTTTGCTGAGGCTATTGGGGTTAAGTGACTTGCCCAGGATCACACAGCTAGGAAGTGTTAAGTGTCTGAGACCAGATTTGAACTCAGGTCCTCCTGACTCAGGGCTGATGCTTAAAAATCAGTTTTTTTAAAAAAATTTCATTACCTCCCCAATTACATGTAAAACAATTTTTAACATTCATTGTTGTTTTAAGTTCCAAGGTCTATCCCTCTCTCCCTTTACCATCCTCCTCTCTGATATGGTAAGCAATCTGATATAAATTATACATGTTCAAGCATGCAAAACATATTACCATATTAGTCATTTTGTCAGGGTAGGAAACTAGAACAAAACAAAAAAAAAAAGAAAGTGAAAAATAGTGTTTTGATCTGTATTCAGATGCTATCGGTTCTTTTTCTGGATTCAGATAGCATTTTCCATCATGAGTTCTCTGGGATTGCCTTGGGTCATCGTACTACAGATAATAATTAAGTCATTCACCATGGATCATTGTACATTGTTACCCCTACTGTGTACAATGTTCTTCTGGTTCTGTTCACTGCACTTTGTATCAGTTCATGTAAGTTACTGCAGGTTTTTCTGAGAGCATCCTGCTTGCCCTTTTTATAGCATAATAATATAGCATCATAATTACAAACCACAGCTTATTCAACGATTCCCAAATTGCTGGACATCCCTTAGAATTGTAATTTTTCAAAATAATAGAAAACACTATATTTTGATTAGAGATGAATGAGAATAAGGATGTCATTTTTGTTCCCATCCACATTCATAGAGCCTCCGAAATCCTGTTTATCAAACACCAAGTTAAGAATTCCCGTCCTAGAGAGTAAAAAAAGTACACGTGCAAAAATATTTTAGAGCAGCTCTTTTTGTGGCGGCAAGGAAACAGAAATCGAGGGGATACCCAACAACTGGGAAATGGCTGAACAAGTTGTGGTATATGAAGGTTAGGGAGTATTATTGTTCTATAAGAAATGACTTGCAGGAGGATTTCAGAAAAGCCTGGAAAGGCTTACATGAACTGAAGCTGAGCGAAGCGAGCAGAACCAGGAGAACATTGTACACAGTAACAGCCAGATGATGTGATGATCAACTATGGCAAATTTAGCTTTTCTCAGCAACGTGGTGATCCAAGACAATTCCAAAAGATTCAGGATGGAAAATGCTGTCTGTATCCAGAGAAAGAACTATGGAAACTGAATGAAGATCAATGCCTACATTTCCACTTTTTTCTATTTTGTTTTGATTTTTTTTTCATAACGTGACTAATATGGAAATGCGTTTAACATGATTGTACATGTGTGACCTGTATCAGATTGCTTGCCATCTTGGGGAGGAGGGAAGGAAGGGAGGGAGGGATAAAGATTTAGAACTCAAAATCTTACAAAAATGAATGTTGAAAACTATCTTTACACGTAGTTGGAAAAAATACTATTAAATGGGGAAAAAAAATCCTGGTCTAGCCTGTTGGAATCCTTTTGTATGCACTCTCCATCATCCCGTATGTTAGCTATTCCTCAAGATATGAGACTGTAGGGGAGGCTAGGTAGCACAGTAGATAGAGCACCAGTCCTAAAGTCAGGAGGACCTGAATTCAAATCACGTCTGACACTTAACACTTCCTAGCTATGTGACCCTGGGCAAGTCACTTAACTCCAATTGCCTCCGCCAAAAAAAAAAAAAAAAAAAAAAAAAAGATATGAGACTATAATAGGATAAAAGTTCATTTTTATCTAGTGCTGACTGATTCCAAGATCCTTTCTCTACCTCACACCTTAGATAGATCTGCAAACTTTCCTATCTTCTATTTATTTATAGATGAGGAAACTGAGGCTCCGAAAAAGGAGTTGAAGACAGTTAATCAACCAACAAGCCCTTATTGAACACCTGCCATGGACACTTGAACCAGGAGCAAAAAGTACAAAGAATGTCCCAATTCCCGTGGGGAAGACCACAAGTACATAGAAGATATATTTAGCTTAAATATGAAGTTGATAAATGCAAAATACACAAGGGAGTTAATTACAAGGTAGTTTGGCGGGGAGGTCACTGGTATTGGGAAGCTCAGGACCCTAAATGCTTAAAGTCAACCAGAGAGTCAAGGCATCATCAGTGCAAAATCATAGGAACAGAAATGTCTTTTGGAGGCCATGGGATGAGGTCCCTTCTAACCCAGAAATGCCGGGATTGTCCAATGTCTGAGGGCCAGAGCTAGAGTTCTTCTGACCCCAAGGTCAGGGATCTTTGAACTCTGTATACTGCTTCCCAACTTGTAGGTCTCTTGTTTCTGTCAAGTATGGCTACATATAACAGACTGATTAACACAAGGACTGTTGTATAGGCTTCATGGGTGATGAGAAATGGGTAAAGCAAGGCACCCCCTGCTAATTGAGCCCAGACAAGCATCCCTACATGTTGCCAGGAAGTGAATGGGAACAGGTGGCACTTCTTTCAGAGATCTGCTGCTTTTCAAGGATCCCAAGGCATTCTGGGAAATGTCCTTTTTTTCTTCCTCCTTGCCAGAGATTGAAAAGGGAAGTTGGGGTAGTTGTTTACCTAAGGGTAGGGAGCTACCAAATTCCTTCAGACACCAAGAGTGTCTGTCAGAATGGATCAAATTCAAATTCCTCCACCTATCAGAGACCCTTGATTTTTTTTCACAGCTCAGGTGACACCTCCAACACTAAATCTTTATTTGTTTGCCCAGCAGTAACCTTTCTTGCCCCTTGTTCTTTCCAGCTATTTACATGTTCATTTCATGTTTTTTTCAGATTGATTGAAAGTTCCCTAAGGGCAAGGATTAGTTCATTTTTCTCTCTGTATCTTCAGAAACTGCACAGTGGGGGGCAGCTAGGTGGCGCAGTGCATAGAACACCAGCCTTGAAGTCAGGAAGACCTGAGTGCAAATCTGGTCTCAGACACTTAACACTTCCTGGCTGTGTGACCCTGGGCAAGTCACTTAACCCCAATTGCCTCAGGGGGAAAAAAAGAAACTGCACAGTGCCTGGCGCCCAGTAAATGCTTAATAATTGGGCAATAAATATCTATTAAGTGCCTACTATATGTCAAGTATCATGCTAAGCACTGAGGATACCAAGAAAAGAAAAAGATGGTCCCTGTCCTCAAGGAGCTTTTCAAACAATTACATATACATAGTATGTGTAAAATTAATTAAATTAATTAAAATTAATTGAAGATAATCAACAGAGGAAGGCACTAGAATTAAGGGGAATTAGGAAAGACTTTCTTCCTGAGATTTTGAAGGTGGTGGGGTGAAGCCAATATTTTTGCTAAGTTCTCCCAACACCACCCCACCCCTCCCAACAACTTAAAATACATGCCTGAGTAGGAAAGCCAACCAAAAGTCACAATGAGTCGTTTTTTCTAGATCAGGACAGCTTTGGAAGACAGAAAGAGAGGTCTGCAGATATTGGAGTTGGGGTTGCCTGGGAGCACAATGGGCCAAAAGAAGCACTGGATGTGGGCTATGGGGTGGCAGCAGTGGTGGGCTGAACACCTTGTCAGAAAGAGATCTCAGGGGACCCCTGCATTAGCATTGAGAACAAGATCAGGTTCCATTTACCAAGTCTGTCACTCCTTACTGAGGTCCAAGGCAGAGAGAAGAGGAGTGGTCCTAGTCTACTAGCTCTGTTACCCAGTTCTGGCTCACAATTCCAGGGCACAGAGGAGCAGTCACAGTCCTGAAGGAGCAGGGGCCTGACATGGGAAGACCAGAAGATAGATTGGAAGGGCAGTGACCAGACTTTTCCCCAGGTCACTACACTGGAAACACCAAAAACTTACAAACCCCTAGACTCAGCTGTGAAAATGGCACAAAGCCATAAAAGACAAACGATCAGGCTAGAAATCACTTCATCCACAGAAGTAAGCACAGCCCAACCCTAATATGAACTCCAAAGTCAATACAAAGGCCAGAAGTAAATAACAAAAAAAGGACCTGAGCATTAAAACACTGTGACAGAGAAGATCAAAACACAAATTTAGAAGACTGACTCAAAAACATCTATAAGCAAAACCTCAAAGAAAAATACAGATTGGACACAAGCCTAAAAATATTTCCTCAAAGGGCTTAGGGGGGAAATATAAGCAGAAACAAAAAGAAAGTATTTTTAAAACCAAGTAAGAACAATAGAGGGAAAGGTAGAAAAAGAAACGAGAACTACACAAGACAATTATGAAAAGAAAATTAACAGCTTGGTAAAAGAGGCACAAAAATACTGAAGAAAATAACTCCTTAAAATTCAGAATTGGTCAATGAAAGGTAATGACTCCATGAGATATGGAGATATATGAGATATCAAGAAACAATGAAACAAAGTAAAAAGACTGAAAAATGGAAGACAATATATAGTGTCTCAAAGAAAAAACAACTGACCCGGAAAGTATATTGAGGAGAGATAATTTAAGAATGATTGGACTCCCTGAAAACCACGATAAAAAATAATAGAAAATGAGATTTTAGTTGGAACTTGAAGGAAGCAAGGTGACAGAGATGAGGTAAGACTGGAAGGGGGGGAATATTGTAAAGCACTTCAAATTTCAGGGGATGTTCTTCTATTTGATCCTGGGGGTGATGGGAAGCCACTGAAATTTATTGAGAAGGGGCTGATATGGTTGGAACTGTGCTTTAGGAAGACCACTTTGAAAGCTGGGTAGAAGAAGGACTATTAAGAAAGAACTTGTAGAAGGGAGACCAACCAGCAGTTATTGTAATAATCCAAATGTAAGGGATCAGGCCCTGCACCAGCGTGATAACAGATTCAGAGAAGAGAACAGGGGTATGCTGGAAATATGTTACCAAGGTAAAATCAATTGGCCTTGGTGACTGATTGAATATGACTGATGATTTATTGGGGGATACCTATGTTGCAAGCCTGGGTAACTGAAGATGCTATGTCCTTAAAAGTAAGAGGGTAGTTAGGAGGGAAGCTAATGGGTACAGTTTTGGTCACGTTGAGTTTAAGATATCTATGGACTATCCAGTTTGAACTGTCTCAAGAGCAATTAGAGATATTAGAGATGAGAGACTGGAACCCAGGAGAGAGGTCAGGGCTGGACAATAGATCCGAGTCATCAGCAGAAGTGCGAGAATGGGATCCATGGGAGCTGATGTGGTCACTAAGAGAATGGGTACATCAGGAGAAGAGGAGAGGGAGCCCTGGGGGGCGACCACCATTAGCAGGCAGGGGGCCACATGAAGGGCCGGCAGAGCAGACTGAGAAGAGGCAAGCGGACAAGCGGGAGGAGAAGCAGCAGAGAGAACAGCAATGTCTCCAGAGCTCAGCGAGGAGAGAGTAAGGAAGGAGAAAGCCATTGACAGCGTCCAGAGCGGCAGGAAAATCAAGGATGAGGACTGAGGAAGGGCGATCAGGAGGTCACGGGGAACTTCGGAGGGAGCAGTTTCAGCTGAATGACAAGGTCAGAAGCCAGACTGCAGAGTTCAGAAGAGAGTAAGGGGAAAGGAAGTGGAGGCACCTATTGTAGGCCGGCTTCTCAAGGGGCTTAGCCAGGAAAGGGAGGAGAGATGTAGGACAATAGCAGGCTGGGATGGGAGGATCAAGGGAGGATATTTTGAGGATGTGGGAGAGCTGGGACTGGCTGTTTGTAGGCAGCAAGGAACTGCCGGTTTTAGAGAGGGCCAATCTACAAGATATATAAAACACAGTAGATGTTTGAGGGGAAGCCACTAGCAGCTGGGAAAGGACTGTTGAAGGAGGCAGTGCTTGAGCTGAATCTCTTCTTAAGTCTTTTTTTCACTTCAGCATTTATTTTTTTCTCCCTCCCATCTCATCCCCCCTTTTTTTGGTGGGGGTGGGGAATAAAAGAAAAACAAAACACTTATGACAGAAATGTACAACCAAGCTAAACAAATCCCCATGTCCAAAAGGTATCTCTCATTTTGCATCTCAGATCCATTGGGCAGTCGGCTTCATCATAATTTCTGTGGAATTACAGCAGGTCATGCATGGATCAGAGTTCTTACATTTTTCAGAGTTATTTGTATTTATAGTGTTAGTGCTATACATTATTCTCCTGGTTTTGCTCACTTTCCTCTGCATTCATTTGTATACAAGTCTCGTTACATGTTTCGGAAATCATCTCTTTCATCATTTCTTGGGGCATAATAGTATTTCATTCTATCCACGAACCACAATTAGTACAGTCATTCTCCAATCGAGCAGCCTCGTTAGCTTCCAGTTCTTTGCTCCCACAGAAAGAGTAGCTATAGATATTTTTATACATATAGGACCTTTTCTTTTTTCTTTCATCTCTTTGTGATCCACAAAGTAGTCGTATCATTGAATCAAAGGGTATGCACAATTTAGTGACTTTGTGGATCCCTTCTACATCAAGACTTTTCCCATTGTTATTTGAGAATAATACTTTTTCTCGATATTATTTTATTTTCCCAAATACATGTAAAGATAGTTTTCAACATTTATTCCTGTAAGATTTTGAATCCCAAATTTTTTTCTTCCTACCTCTTCTCCCTTCCCTCTCCCCAAGACAACAAGCAATCCGATATATGTTAAACATGTACAATCCTTCTAAACATATTTCTATATTTGTTATGTTGTGCAAAAAAAAAATCAAGCCAAAAGGGGAAAAACGTGAGAAAGAAAAGGCAAACAAACAAATAACAATAACAAAAAAGTGAAAATACTCTGCTTCGATCCACATTCAGTCTCCATAGTTCTCTGGATGTAGCATAAGAAATTAAATGGGAATTTGGGGGAGTTTTGCTGACATGCAAAATTCAGCATATAGAAAAAGTTTAGAAATTCAGAAATGCATAAATATATACACTAATATATACATACACACACACACACACACATATATATATATATATATATGAAATCAACATATCTTATCTTTTAATACCATAAGAATTCAGATTTCTTCTCTGATAGGAAAAGAGGGCCAAAAAATTTTGTGCAGATTTTCCAGATCACGCCATTGTGCCTCTAACCCTGAAATGTAGAAGGGATAACTATCTTTAAATTGTTTTCCCTGAATGGCCAGACCAATTCACAGCTCCACCAACAATGCTTTGCTGCATCTATTTTCCCACAGCTCCTTCAACATTTGTCATTTTCCTTTTTTGTCAACTTTGCCAATCTGAGGGTTGTGAGGTAGAAGCTCATAAATTTCTTTAATTCACATTTCTCCTATTGTTTGGAGCCTTTTCATGTGACTGTTGCAAACTTGAATTTCTTCCCTTGAGAAGTGCTTTTTCTAACCATTTATCAGTGGGAAAAGCTTGAGCTAAACTATCAAAGAAAGCCCAGGGTGCCAATAATCAGAGGGAAGCAGGGAGATCCTTGCAGGCATGTCAATATAAAGGCATGGAGATGGGAGATGGAGTGTAGCACTTGAGAAATAGTAGGCCCTTTATTTTTTTTAATTAAAAAGATTTTTATTCATAGTTTTTATTTTTACTTCAGTTCAATTTCCCCTAATCCTTTCCTCCTCCCTCCTCCCCCTCCTGGAGACTGATTCTTTATTTCAAAGAGTTTTGTTTTGTTTTTTTAAATAAATAAGAGAAGGAAAAATTCAATAAAACTAATCAATGCATTGGAGAGCTAGCCCTTGTAACAAAGATTTAAAGAAATGAGATAAAATTCAATAAAACCAATCAATATAATGAAAAAAAATCTAATATTATACACAATGTTACCTGCCCTCCCCCTGACTTTTGCAAAGGAGGGGGTAAAAAGAGGAAGTCAGCATCTTCTCTTATCTCTTCTTTGGGTATAGGCTTGTACTTTGTCATTTTGCAACATTCGTTTTCAATAATTTTGCGATTGTTCTTTCCACTCACATGGTTGCACTCGTTGTGTATATTGTTTTCCTGGCTCCTTTTACTTCACTTTGCATCGATTCATGGAAGTCTTTCCATGTTTCTCTGTACTCATTATATTCATTGTTTCTCACAGAACATTCATTTTCTTCACTGGTAGTCATTCACGGACAACCATTTGTTCAGACATTCCCCGATTGATGGGCATCTACTTTTAATTTTTTTTCCCAGCTCTTTGCTTCTATAAAAAAAAATCCAGCAGGTACTTTCCCTCTCACTTATACTAAGGAGAAACGATATCTGTAGAAAATTCATTTTAGCATAACGAACTGAGCATTCCCATTAACTAGTTTCAAGGCTGCTCTTAAGCTAGAGAATTTTTGGCTTGGCTAATCCCCCATGCATGCTAATACTTTTAGTTTGCGTCAATATTGCCCTCTACTGTCTACTAGGGCAACTCCACAAATATTGAAAAATTCACTTTAACATGTCCTGACAAACACAAGTATGTACATATACAAAAAGAAAAGACGAAAAACAAAGGGAACAACAAGAAAAAGAGCTTGTGAACCAAAGATGTATTTATTTATCACACGAATCAATTTGAAATGTGTGTGTGTGTGTGTGTGTGTGTGTGTGTGTGTGTATCTAATGGGGATTTGTTAATGGTATCGACCTTGTTCTGGGCCACTGAAAGAAAACAAGACACTAACCAAGCACGAAACCAACCCTTGACAAAAGGAAATTTACTCAACAGTTGCATAGAAAGGATATTCAGCAAGGATACAGTATTGATTCAGTTGGGCACAATAGCCTCCGAAGTGTATTGATGAAGGATGGGCTGATTTGCAGAAATCTGCAAAGGCTACAAATCAGGCTTGATTTATCATCTTGTCGATTGTCCAGACTTACAGTCATGGAGAAAATGCTAAGAAAACAGGTTAAACTGAAGTCTGTCTTGTTTTGGAGAGTCGGTTGTTAAATATTTACCAGCTAATAGTCTGTATTGCTTCTCTTGGCAGTGGAAAGTTCATCAAACCTCCTTGAACACTAGGCTTTTCATGCTTTAATCAATCAGGATGTGATGTCTCTCCTCTGAACCAATTAAGTTTCCAGGATGATTTCATTACCTTTTTAAGGGAAAGACCAGCTCAGGCCACCTGGAATAGATGGTGTTCCTCTTCCACAATCCTGGAGGAAAGAGTTCCTGGCTGATGATTTTTGCCTAGCTCTGCCTCACTTAAATCCATTTCATGAGCAAGTCAAAAAAACACACTTATGATGTCATGGCCCTCTTCGACAATGAAGAGCTCAAGACATTGACAACCTTAATATACACTGCTTATTTTATTGGTTCGACTTTCTTCACCTTGCATCACTTTTATGTCTTCCCATATTTCTTGGAATTCTTCATATTTATAATTTCTTATGGTATAATCACAATCCATAACATTTTCATATCATGTTTTATTCACCAGGACTCAAAATTATTTAACTACAGATTGCTTCTAGAAAAGGTTGGAAATTGAAAGCTTCAGTAATACTTATTTTTCAGTAATGCTTATTTTTACTGTAGTTGTGCCAGCATTTAATTTTATCATCTCTTATTATCTTTGAGACTTTTATAAAGCAGCATGGGATAGTAAAAGGTATGCTGGATCTAGAGTCAGGAAGATCTGAGTTCAAATTCCAGCTCTTTCATTTCTTGTGTGACCTTGGGGCAAGTCTCTTCCTCTCCCTGGAGCTCAGTTTCCCCCTCTGAAAAATGAGGAGATTGGACTCAACGATTTTTGAGGTCTCTTCCATCTCTTGATTTTCAGAGCCTATGACAGGGATTAGATGGAACCTCAGAGAGATGCTTTAATTTGAATTTCTCTGAATATTAGGAGTTGTGAACATTTTTATGAAGTTGGTGACACTTGGGGTGTCATTCAGTTGGTCAATGAACATTTATGAAGCCCCCAAATGTACCAAGCACTGTGTTTGTTATACAAGAGATACAAAGAAAATGAAAAGATAATTCCAGCCCTCAAGAAGCTCCCAGTCTAATGCGGGGGGATGGGGGGTGAGAGTAGGAATACCCCAACAACTATGTCCCAACAAAGTATTCACAGGATTCATCAGAAATAATCAGTGGCAGAGAGTGATGCTCAGCTTCACCTGTCACCCATCTCGGGATTCCACACGCACATCCTTCTCTCATAATAAAAATTCAGTTTCATGCATGTTTCATGAAGTTGTAATTTCTGGTTGACCAAAGGCACTAGAATTATGGGAGAGAGGCAAAGGACTGTTGCAGAAGGTGGGATTTTAGCTAAAATTTGAAGGAAGCCAGGAGAAGTCAAGAGTTAGAAATGAGGAGGGAGAACATTCTGGGCATCCACAATGCCAGATTCCTAAAAGAAACACAAAGCTATATAGTGCTGGATAAAAGAAAGAAACATATATCAGTGCGATACCTTGAAGAAAAACACTCTACAATCAGATGCACATAGAAATTGAGTGTTTAGTGTATCTAAAATTACAAAACAGCGTGTGTGGGGGGGGATGTTTTCCTAGTTTCTTTGGTTCTTTCTTTCTTTAAATACATTATTCTGTGTGTGTGTGTGTGTGTGTGTGTGTGTGTGTGTGTGTGTGTGTTTACATGAGTGTTTACAAAAGCCTTTTTTTTTTTACACAAAGGAATTAATCTATTTTGTTACATGATTTCTTCTAGGTCATGGCTAGTTAAGAATTTATCCCCTCTCCACATTTGTGAAGGATAAAACATTCTATCACCTCCCTCTAGTTCTAGTGGAATTTATTGCCAGTCAGTTTTCCCGATAATCTTTGCTGAATAGAGAACACTTTCCCTACTGTTTTATGATCCTATATTTATAGAATATGAAACATGGATCTGTAACTGGTTCTCATTGTATCTAATCTTATCCCACTGATAAGTGTTTCTTTACATTTTACCCAGTATGGGAGTTTTGAAACTTGCTACTTTATATGATTTAAAATCTGATAGTGCCAGCTTCTTTTTCTCTAAATAGAAATACTTTAAAAATAATTATCCTTTATAGTCTTGATATTTTTGTTATTCTATGTGAATTTGATATTTTGTCTATAGCTCTATCTAGACCTTCATAAGATAATGTAGATGATGTAGCTAGAAGCGACATTACTGGGTGTCTAATCCAATACCATCACTTTTCAGATGAGGAAACTGAGATTCAGAGATGTTGACTTGCCCAAGGTCCCACAGATGATAAGTAGGAGAGCTGGGTCTCACTTCTAGAGTCTCAGAAGCCAGTGATTTCAATTGTGTTTCTGTGTTATTTTTCAGTTCTGTCTCTCTGTGACCCCATTTGGAATTTTTCTGGGCCAAGATACTGAAGAAGTTTGATATTTCTTTCTCTAACTTATTTCATGGATAAGGAAACTGAGGCAAACAGGGTAAAGTGACTTGCCTAGGGTCCCACAACTAAACCGAGTCTTATCTAGATTAACTTGTGTTATAATCTTTATTAGCTTAACCTAACTATACATATTAAATAATTCTCCAATTTTTGTTCTTCTTTTAGTTCTATCAAAATTAGTTTCTACTTTTTATGTTGTGTAGGTTAATTCTAAGATATTTAATATATTTCCTTGGCTATTTTGAGTGAAATTCCTGTGTTTTTTCTACATTTTATTGGTGATCTATAGAAATATTGATTTCATAGGTTTATCTCATATCTTATTTTGATAAAATTGCTATCTTGATTCATTTTGGGGAGTTGTTTTTCTGGTTTCTTCATGTTATCCACCTGTTGTTTTTGTAAACTTGTTTTTCAGTTATGTCCAACTCTTCATGACCCCGTTTGGAGTTTTCTTGTCAGAGATACTGGATGGGTTTGCCATTTTTTTCTCCAGCTTATTTTACAGATGAGGAAACTGAGATCAATAGTGAGAATCTGAGGTCAGATTTGAACACAAGAAAAGGAGTTTTCTTGACTGCACCCAGCATTCTATCCACTGCAGCGCCACCTAGCTGCCATTTCATTATCATTCAACTTTTCAGACTATTCAGAATAATAGGATCCTAACTCAAGAGCTGGAAAGGGTTCTAGAGACCATATAGTTCCACTGCCTCATTATAAGGACAATGAAACTGAGGCCCAGGGAAGGAAAGGGAAGGGATTTAAGGGTAAGATTTGAACCAAGGCCTTCCGATCCCAGGAATCTAACACAAAGTGCCGTTGACAACTGTGAGAGGTTAAAATGAATTTTTATAAAAATTTTGCGACACTCAGCCTCCCCCCTGTCAACCATTCTCCCTTTTCTTCTGCTCTGCCCTCCTCCATGAGAAACACACCAGAGCGTCACACTGGTAGGATTAGGAATCATTAACTGTGTATGGCTCTCCCTCCCTCTTTTTGAAGGGGTGTGGACCTATATAGAACAGCAGATATAGTGTCAGGATTGATGAGTTTCTTGATTTTACTAAACTTCTTTTTTCTCTTTTTAAACCTTTATCCAAGGGCCGGCTTAACTGTAGGATTGGGGGATGAAAGTGGTGTCAAAACAAAAGATTATTGATATCATATTAAAAAGATCGCCAGGTATGGAGCACGAGAAGAAATGAATCACAGCGCCATCTAAGGGGCCAAAGCATAGAACTATACCACCCAGTTTCTTCCATGAGGCTTTTCTCTTAGACTCATCAGAGCCAGGATCCACCTACGCTGTTGGTAACGAATTCTCTACTGATCAAAGTTGGCTGCCAAAAAAAAGATACCTTTCCTCCTCCTCTTCCATCTCCAAAAATATGATTTCTAAGGTTTGTTTGTTGAGAACCCTAGAGGAAAAGTCAGGGTAATTTGGGGACAGTTTGTGGTACTGTCCAATGTAGCGCCTGATGGGGCTGGAGGGAGTGTTGAGCCCTGAGATGTGAATTTTTTTAACCTGAGCTCTAGAGCTGGAAAGGACCTAGGAAGCCAACTGGTCCAAAACCCCACTCCCCCCTCATTTTATAAAGGCCTAGGTAGGGGAAGGGACTTTCCCAGGATTACTCAAGTAAGCATCAGGAGTAAGGTTTGAACTCAGGTCTCTTGGTTCCTGGCCAGTGTCCTTTCCTTTCCATTTATTTATCTTCATGTAAAAGCCACCAAACTCATTTTGCCTTTAAATATTCCTTTTAAACATGGGAGGAAGGGAGGAGGGGATGTTCAGGTATTTGGGTGGGGGCGCCTAAAACTTCAATTCCATGTAGGGATATAAAATAAAAGCTATAGTGAATTTTACAAAGCAACCACTTCTGTATTAGTCAAATCTCCAAATTAGGACAATATACAACAAACAAACCTCTTGTTCTCCTCAGGGAGCCAGGTTATTTATTTGCCCAAGAACACTTAGGGCTAAAGTCTCCACCATATTTATTCAAAGAAGTCTGTTTGTCCTGACCTGCTCCTAGAGAGCTATCCTATATAACAAAGATTTTTAAAAGGAGGGAAGAAGTCAGTAAAAAAGCCTGACAAGTGTGTCACACACCCACAGTCCCCCTCAGCAGAGAAGTGAGGAGAGGTGCCTTCACATCCTTGTCATTTTTCTGAATTCAAGCTCGATCGTCTTGTTGTGATTTTTCCATTTATTGTTCTGATCAGTTTTTTTGTGTGTTTGTGTTGTTGTTGTGTGTGTATGTGTGTGTGTGGTGTGTGTGTGTGACACAGAGAGAGAGTTATTTTTCTTGGCATATTTCCCCAGACCAAAGACTTTAACTTTCTGCCATCTTTTTTTTTTTTTTTTAAATACTCTTCTACTTTTGCCATTTCTATTCCTCATCCTTCTTAAGGACAAATTCCTTCATAGCATCTAGTTGGTTCATTGGTCTGGCCCATCCCCCCCATGTCTACTCCCAGTGCTGCAGTCCATTGTGTCATCAGAGACCCCTCCCCACATCAGAGTGTTTTATGAGCTTTGGAACAGATTGGTGGGATTCATAACAGAAAGAGGCTTTGGGGAAGACAGTTGTGCTCGAGTAGTTGTCTTGATCCAAAAAATCCTGAGGCCGGAGCTCCTCTTCCTCCTCCTCCTCCTGGTCGGAGGAGGTGGGCAAGAGATTGCCATGGACACTCATTCGGGTTTATCCATCTCCCTGGCCATGTGTCAATGATGGCAAGCAAACCGGTAAGATTAAGTCAAGGTACTTGGCCTGGGCCCCTGTTCGGGAGGGGACCGTTGGGAGGTTCTTTGATTGCTGGGGTATCCTAATAATTGGACTGACTTGAAAGAATGGGAACCTTTTGGAACTTTGGATTTTTTTTTGGTCTTTTATATAAAAGTGGAAGTTTTTCTTACTTTTTGGTTCGAGGGGGTAGAAAGAGGTCTAATAAGGGATAGCTTGGTCTTGTACAATTTCCAACTACTCTGAAAATTTGCCATTCGCCTCTCTCTAGCTATCAAAACCCATATTGGGATGAGTAAAATGAGGGGAGGGAGAGTTTGGGGAAGAGGAAAACCTTAAATGTGTGTGTAGAAAGTGTGTAAGTATATGTGTGCCCATATAATATGTATGTTTTTGTTTAAGTGTGAATGTGTATATGTGTGGCTATTTGTGGATATCATGTTTCTGTGTTTATATGTGTGTATGTCTACATGTTGACTCCATGATAGTGTGGCTCTTTGGCTCTGATCCTCAAGGGGGATATCTGCCCCTGATCGCCATGGGGCGTGGGGTTTCTGCCCTGTTCTCCTTCAGGGAATCCCTGGCCCCCATGTCAATGGGGGGTCCTTGCCCCTACCATCGATGGGGGTTCATGGAACCTGCTGTCCACCAGGGGTCTGCCTCTGATCTGTATGTGGGGTCTTGGTGCCTGATTTCCATTGGGAGGAGGTCTGCTACTGCTATCCACGGGGGATCTCTAACACAAATCTCCATGTGTGGTCTCTACCCAAGGTCTCCATAAGGGTGCTCTGTCCTGGGGGGTAGTGGACCCTGCTCTCCATGGGGGATCTCTGACTCTGTTCTCCCTAATGGATCTAAGACACAGATCTCCATGTGGGGCCTCTGTGTCCAATCTCTATGGAAGTTCTGTGTTCTTGATCTCCATAGGGGGGTTTCTGCCCCTGATTTCCAAGGTAAGTCTCCATAAGGGAACTCAGTCCCGGGGAGGAATGGATCCTGCTCTCCAATAATGGGTCTCTTGACACTGATCTCCTGCCTTGAACTCCATGGAGGGTTCCTGAACCTGATCTTCATAGGTGGCTTAGACTCCTGATCTCCATGGGAAGTCTCTGGCCCTGATTTCCATAGCAGTTTGTTGCACATGGCAGGTCTTGGACACAGATCTCCATAAGGGGGGTCTCTGATACAGATTTCCATGGGGGATCTCTGTCTCTGATATCTATGGGAGGTCTGTGTCCTTGCTCTCCATGGGGGTTCTGTGACCCTGATTTCCATGGGAGGTCTATGCCACTGATCTCAATGGGGGGGTCTAGAACCCTAATCTCCATATTGAGTCTCTAGCCCTGTCTCCATATAGGGCCTCGGCCCCAGAGAGGTATTGGACTTTGATCTCCATGGGAGATCTCTGTCTCTGATCTCCATGGGAGGTCTGTGACCTTGGTCTCCACGGGGAGGTCTGTGACCCGGATTTCCATGGTGATCATTGACCTTGATCTCCATGGGGGATCTCTGTCTCTGATCTCCATGGGGAGGTTTGTGACCTTGGTCTCCATGGGGAGTCTGTGACCTGGTCTCCATTGGGGGTCTGTGCCAGTGATTTCCATGGAGATCTGTGACCCTGGACTCCATGATGGGCCCCTGCACCTGATCTTCATGGGTGGTCTAGGCTCATGATCTTCATGGAGTGTCTCTAACCCTGATCTCGATAGTAGTTTGCTGCCATTGGGGGTCTTGGACCCTGATCTCCATGAGGGATCCCTGACCCTGCTCTGCATATGGGGTCTCTGACATTGATCGCTTTGTGGGGTCTCTGCTACAATAATCCTGCCTCCTATTCTGTACCAGTTTCTCTTCCCTTCCTCATGACCTGACCTTTCCCTTCTAATTTCCCCATGAATCTTTGCCCCTCATCTGCTCACACTCTACTGCGCCCTTCCACCATTTCTTCCTTTTCGTTGGTCTCCAGCTCTTTATCCCAACTCTTTTAATAGTGGCTCTCACACCGTAATCTCCATGGGGGTCCCTGTACTTGCTTGTCCACGGAGGGTCTCAGCCCCTGGAGGGTCTGTGTCCATAATCTGCATGGGGCGTCTCTGCCACCTTGGAGAGCCTCTGTGCCTGATTTCAATGGGGGGTCTACAACACTAATTTCTATGTGTGGTCTCTACCCACGGTTTCTATAAGGGGGCTCTGCCCCAGGGTCTTGGACCCCTGTCTCCATGGAGGATCTCTGATCCTGATCTCCATAATCTGCCTCTGACACTGATCTCAGTGGATAGAATCTCACCCTGATTTCAATGGGAATCTCTGACCTTGATCTTCTTTGGGGGACCCTGATCCTGGGAGGCTCAGTATCCATAATCTCAATTGGTATCTCTGCTGCTGGTATGGGAGGGATGCTGTTGCTGATCTCAGTGCGGAGATCTACAACATCAACCTCCATTTGTGGTCTCTACCCCTGCTCTCCATAAGGGGGCTCTGCCCTGGGCAGGTATTGGATCCTGATCTCCATGGGTGAAATCTCTGACCCTGATCTCCATGGGGGGGGGGGGGTCTTTGCCACTGATTTTTCATGTGATATCTGTGACCCTGAACTCCATGGAGGGTTCCTGCACCTGATGTTCATGGAGAGTCTAGACTCATGATCTTCATAGAGAGTCTCTGACCCTGATCTCCACAGTAGTTTGCTACCCATGGTGGGTCTTAGACCCTAATCTCCATGGGGGATCTCTGACTCTTGATCTCTATAATGGGTCTCTGATACAGATTTAATTGGAGGATCCATTACCCTGATCTCCATAATGGGTCTCTGGCACAGATCTCCATATGCAGTCTTTAACACAGATCTTTTTCGTGGGGTCTCTGCTACATTAATCCTGTCTCCTTTTCCATACCAGTTTCTCTTCCCTTCTTCATAACCTGACCTTTCCCCTCTAATTTCCCCATAAATCTCTGCCCCTCATCTCCTCTCTCTCTACTGCGCCCTTCCACCATCTCTTCCTTTTTGTTGGTCTCCAGCTCTTTATCCCTCATTTCTTAGTTTGTCTCACACCGTAATCTCCATGGGGGTCCCTGTACTTACTGTCCATGGAGGATCTCTGCCACTGGGGAATCTGTGTCCATAATCTCCAGGGGGAGTCTCTGTCACTGATCTCCATGAGTTTTTTCCCATGGTCTGCATAAGGGGGTTCTAGCCCTGGTGGCTTTGACGTAGCTCTCCATTGGGGGATCTCTATTCCTGACCTCTATTTGGGGTCTGTGTTCCTGATTTTTATGGTGGGTCTTTGCCACTGATGTCCATGGGAGGTCCGTAACCCTTATCTCCATGCGGTCTCTGACCCTGATCTCCACATGGGGTCTCTGATAATGATCTGTTTTGTGGGGTCTCTGCTACATTAATTCCGCACCAGTTTCTCTTCCTTTCCTCATGACCTGACCTTTCCCTTCTAATTTCCCCATGAATCTTTGCCCCTCATCTGCTCACACTCTACTGCGCGCTTCCACCATTTCTTCCTTTTCGTTGGTCTGCAGCTCTTTATCCCACCTCTTTTAGTAGTGGCTCTCACACCGTAATCTCCATGGGGGTCCCTGTACTTGCTGTCCATGAAGGGTCTCAGCCCCTGGAGGGTCTGTGTCCATAATCTACATGGGGCGTCTGCCACTGATCTTCAGTGGGTGGGGAGGGGAATCTGTGCCTGATCTCAATGGGGGGGTCTACAACACTAATCTCTATGTGTGGTCTCTATCCAAGGTTTCCATAAGGGGGCTCTGCCCCAGGCATATGATACCCTGATCTCCATGGGGGATCTGTGACACTGATTTCCCTAATGGATCTATGACAGAGATCTTCATGTGGGCCTCTGTTCCTGATCGCCATAATGGGTCTCTGATACTGATCTCTATTGTGGTTTCTGATACTGATCTCGATGGGGGATATCTGACCCTGATGTCCAAGGGAGATCTCTGTCCTTGATCTCCAAAGGGGAATCTCTGTCCCTGATCTCCAAGGGGGATCTTTGTCCCTGATCTCCATGAGGGATTTCGGATTCGGATCTCCATAATGGGTGTCTGACATTGATCTCCATGGAGGTTTCTGACACTGATCTCATGGGTGAAATCTCACTCTGATTTAAATGGAGGTCTCTGATCTTGAGCTTCATTGAGGATCCCTGTCCTTAATGTCTATGGAGCGTCTCTGTCTGTGGGGGCAGGTCTGTGACCCTGATGTCCATAGGGGATCTATGATCTCTGAAATGGATCTATGACGCAGATCTCCATGTAGGGACGTTGTCCCTGATCTCCAAGGGGGATCTTGAACTCTGATCTTCATTATGGGTCTCTGACCCTGCTCTCCATATGGGGGCTCTGATAATGATCTGTTTTGTGGGGTCTCTGATAAATGATCATTTTCGTGGGGTCTCTGCTACATTAATTCTGCACCAGTTTCTCTTCCGTTCCTCATGACCTGACCTTTCTCCCCTAATTTCCCCATGAATCTTTGCCCCTCATCTGTTCATACTCTACTGCGCCCTTCCACCATCTTTTCCTTTTCGTTGGTCTCCAGCTCTTTATCCCACCTCTTTTATTCTTTTTGTTTTTATTCTTTTTTTTTAAATTTAATTTTATTTAATAATAACTTTGTATTGACAGAACCCATGCCAGGGTAATTTTTTACAACATTATCCCTTGCTTATGTTCCGATTTTTCCCCTCCCTCACTCCACCCCCTCCCCCAGATGGCAAGCAGTCCTATATATGTTAGATATGTTGCAGTATATCCTAGATACAATACATATTTGCAGAACCGAACAGTTCTCTTGTTGCACAGGGAGAATTGGATTCAGAAGGTAAAAATAACTCGGGAAGAAAATCAAAAATGCAAATAGTTCACATTCATTTCCCAGTGTTCCTTCTTTGGGTGTAGCTGTTTCTGTCCATCATTTCTCCATTGAAACTCAGGTCTCTTTGTCATAGAAATCCACTTCCATCAGAATACATCCTCATACAATATCGTTGTCGAAGTGTATAATGATCCCATAATCTGCATGGGGCATCTCTGCCACTAATCTCCAAGGTGGGGGAACCTCTGTCCCTGATCTCAAAAGGGGATCTTGAACTCTGATCTCCATAATGGGTCCCTTGACACTGATCTTCATAGTGGTTTCTGACACTGATCTCCATGGCGGGGAGGGGGGAGTCTCTGACCCTGAGTTCCAAGGGGGATCTCGGACTCTGATCTCCATAGTGTTTTCTGCCGCTAATGTCCATGCGGGGTCTCTGACCCTGATCTCCAAGGGGGAATCTCTGACCCTGATCATCTCCATAATGGGTCTCTGACACTGATCTCCATGGATGTTTTTGACCCTGATATCCAAAGGGGATCTCTGACCCTGATCTCCATAGGTGGAATCTCACCCTGATTTAAATGGAGGTCTCTGATCTTGATCTTCATTGGGGATCCCTGTCATTAATGTCCATGGAGCTTCTCTGTCTGTGGGGGCAGGTCTGTGACCCTGATCTCCAAGGGGGATCTTTGTCCCTGATCTCCATAATGGATCTCTGACATTGATTTCCATGGAGGTTTCTGATACTAATCTCCATGGGGGGTCTCTGACCCTGAGCTCCAAGGGGGAATCCCGACTCTGACCTCCATGGGGGGTCTCTGCCACTGATCTCCATGGAGGGTCTCTGACATTGATCTCCATGGGGGGGTCCCTGTCACTGATCTCCATGGGGGGGGTTCTCTGATATTGATCTCCATGGAGGTCTCTGCCACTGATCTCCATGGGGGGTCTCTGCCACTGATCTCCATGGGGGGGTCCCTGTTACTGATCTCAATGAGGTGTCTCTGACATTGATCTCCATGAGGGGTCCCTGTCACTGATTTCCATGGGGGGGTCCTCTAACATTGATCTCCATGGGGGGTCTCTAACATTGCTCTCAATGAGCGTTCTCTGATATTGATCTCCATGGAGGGGTCACTGCCACCGACCTCCATGGGGGGGGGTCTCTCTGCCACTGATCTCCATGGGGGGTCTCTAACAGTGATCTCCATGGGGGGTCCCTGTCACTGATCTTCCTGAGAAGTCTCTGACATTGATCTCCATGAGGGGTCCCTGTCACCTCCATGGGAGGTCTCTGATATTGATCTCCATGGGGGGTCCCTGTCACTGATCTCCATGGGGGGGAATCTCTGATATTGATCTCCATGGGGGGTCTCTACCAGTGATCTCCATGGGGGGTCCTTGTCACTGATCTTCCTGAGAAGTCTCTGACATTGATCTCCATGAGGGGTCCCTGTCACCTCCATGGGAGGTCCCTGATATTGATCTCCATGGGGGGTCTCTGCCACTGATCTCCATGGGGGGTCTCTGACATTGATCTCCATGGGGGGTCTCTAACATTGCTCTTAATTAGCGTTCTCTGATATTGATCTCCATGGAGGGGTCACTGCCACCGACCTCCATGGGGGGGGGGTCTCTCTGCCACTGATCTCCATGGGGGGTCTCTAACAGTGATCTCCATGGGGGGTCCCTGTCACTGATCTTCATGGGGGGGTCCCTGTTACTGATCTCAATGGGGGATCTCTGACATTGATCTCCATGAGGGGTCCCTGTCACTGATTTCCATGGGGGGGTCCTCTAACATTGATCTCCATGGGGGGGTCTAACATTGCTCTCAATGAGCGTTCTCTGATATTGATCTCCATGGAGGGGTCACTGCCACCGACCTCCATGGGGGGGGTCTCTCTGCCACTGATCTCCATGGGGGGTCCCTGTCACTGATCTCCATGAGGGGTCCCTGTCACCTCCATGGGAGGTCTCTGATATTGATCTCCATGGGGGGTCCCTGTCACTGATCTCCATGGGGGGGAATCTCTGATATTGATCTCCATGGGGGGTCTCTACCAGTGATCTCCATGGGGGGTCCTTGTCACTGATCTTCCTGAGAAGTCTCTGACATTGATCTCCATGAGGGGTCCCTGTCACCTCCATGGAGGTCTCTGATATTGATCTCCATGGGGGGTCTCTGCCACTGATCTCCATGGGGGGTCTCTGACATTGATCTCCATGGGGGGTCTCTGATATTGATCTCCGGGAGGGGGTCTCTAACATTGATCTCCATGGGGGGTCTCTAACATTGCTCTTAATTAGCGTTCTCTGATATTGATCTCCATGGAGGGGTCACTGCCACCGACCTCCATGGGGGGGGGTCTCTCTGCCACTGATCTCCATGGGGGGTCTCTAACAGTGATCTCCATGGGGGGTCCCTGTCACTGATCTTCATGGGGGGGTCCCTGTTACTGATCTCAATGGGGGGTCTCTGACATTGATCTCCATGAGGGGGTCCCTGTCACCTCCATGGGAGGTCTCTGATATTGATCTCCATGAGGGGGTCCCTGTCACTGATCTCCATGGGGGGGAATCTCTGATATTGATCTCCATGGGGGGTCTCTAACAGTGATCTCCATGGGGGGTCCCTGTCACTGATCTTCCTGAGAAGTCTCTGACATTGATCTCCATGAGGGGTCTCTGATATTGATCTCCATGGGGGGTCTCTGCCACTGATCTCCATGGGGGGTCTCTGACATTGATCTCCATGAGGGGGTCCCTGTCACTGATCTCCATGGGGGGGTCTCTAACATTGATCTCCATGGGGGGTATCTAACATTGCTCTTAATTAGCGTTCTCTGATATTGATCTCCATGGAGGGGTCACTGCCACCGACCTCCATGGGGGGGTCTCTAACAGTGATCTCCATGGGGGGGTCCATGTCACTGATCTTCATGAGAGGTCTCTGACATTGATCTCCATGAGGGGTCCCTGTCACCTCCATGGGAGGTCTCTGATATTGATTTCCATGGGGGGTCTCTGCCACTGATCTCCATGGGGGGGTCTCTGCCACTGACCTCCATGGGGGGGTCCCTGTCACTGATCTCCATGGGGGGGTCCCTGTTACTGATCTCAATGGGGGGTCTCTGACATTGATCTCCATGAGGGGGTCCCTTTCATCTCCATGGGAGGTCTCTGATATTGATCTCCATGGGGGGTCTCTGCCACTGATCTCCATGGGGGAGGGGTCCCTGTTACTGATCTCCATGGGGGGTCTCTGCCACTGATCTCCATGGGGGAGGGGTCCCTGTTACTGATCTCAATGAGAAGTCTCTGACATTGATCTCCATGAGAGGTCCCTGTCACCTCCATGGGGGGGCTCTAACATTGATCTCCATGGGGGGGCCTATAACATTGATCTCAATGGGTGTTCTCTGATATTGATCTCCATGAAGGGGGGTCACTGCCACTGACCTCCATTGGGGGTCTCTGACATTGATCTCCAAGGGGGGGTCACTGCCATTGATTTCCATGGGGGGTCTCTGACTTGATCTCCATGGGGGGGTCACTGCCATTGATCTCAATGGGGGTGGTCTCTGACATTGATCTCCATGGAGGTCCCTGCCCTTGATCTTCATGGGGGCTCTTTGCCATTGATCTCAATGGGCGTTCTCTGCCATTGATCTCCATGGAGGTCTCTCTGCCACTGTTGTCCATGGGGAGTGTCTGCCGTTGATCTCTATGGGGGGGGGTTCTCTGACACTGATTTCCATGGGGGTCCCTACCACTGATCTCCATGGGGGGGGTCCCTGCCACTGATCTTCATGGGGGGTCTCTGCCACTGATCTCCATGGGGGGGTCTCTAACATTGATCTCAATGGGCATTCTCTGACATTGATCTCCATGGAGGTCTCTGCCATGGGGGGTCATTGCCACTGGTCTCCATGGGGGGGTCTCTGACATTGATCTCCATGGAGGTTCTTTTCCCCTAGTTTTTATGATGGTTCTCTGACATTTATCTCCATGAGGGCTCTCTGCCACTGATCTCCATGGGGGGGTCTCTAACATTGATCTCAATGGGCATTCTCTGACATTGATCTCCATGGAGGTCTCTGCCATGGGGGGGTCATTGCCACTGGTCTCCATGGGGGGTCTCTGACATTGATCTCCATGGAGGTTCTTTTCCCCTAGTTTTTATGATGGTTTTCTGACATTTATCTCCATGAGGGCTCTCTGCCACTGATCTCCATGGGGGGTCATTGCCATTGATCTCCATGAGGGGGGTCTCTGCCATTGATCTCCATAGAGGTCTGCCATTGAGCTCCATGGGGGGGGTCTCTGCCTCTGATCTCCATGGGGGATCTCTAACATTGATCTCCATGGAGGTTCTTTTCCCCTAGTTTTTATGATGGTTCTCTGACATTTATCTCCATGAGGGCTCTCTGCCACTGATCTCCATGGGGGGTCATTGCCATTGATCTCCATGGGGGGGGTCTCTGACATTGATCTCCATGGGGGGTCTCTAACATTGATCTCCATGGGGGCTCTCTGCCACTGATCTCTATGGAGGTCTCTGCCAGTAATCTCCATGGGGGGGGTCCCTGCCACTGATCTCAGTGGGGGGGTCCTGCCATTGATCTCCATGGGGGTCCCTGCCATTGATCTCCATGGGGGCCTCTGACATTGATGTCCATGGGGGTCCCTGCCACTAATCTCCACAGAGGTCTCTGCCATTGATCTCCATAATGGGTCTCTCCTGATGATCTCCATGAGGGTCTGTGATATTGATCTCCATGGAGGTTCTTTTCCCCTAGTCTCTATGATGGTTCTTTGACACTGAACTCCATGGGGGATCTGTGACTCTGATCTCCCTAATGGATCTATGACATAGATCTCCATGTGGGGATCTCCATAATAGGTCTCTGACACTGATCTTCATGGGGGGGGTCTCTGACCCTGATATCCATAATGTGTCTCTGACACTGATCTCCATGTAGGGTCTCTACCGCTGCTCTCCTTAAGAAAGCTCTGCCACAGTGGAGCGCATATTGGACTGTGATCTCCATGGGGGGTCTCTGACCGTAGATCACCATGGGGGAGTCTGTATCCATAATCTTCATGAGGCATCTCTGCTGCTGTTCTCCAGGGGTGGTCTCTGCCCCTGATTTCCATGTGTGCTCTTTTCCCCTGGTCTCCATAAAGCGGTTGTGCCCCTAGTGTGTACTGGTCCCTGATCTCCACGGGGATCTATGACACTGATCTCCGACACTGATCTCCATAATGGGTCTCTGACACTGATCTAGATGGTGGTTTCTGACACTGATCTCTATAGGGGATCTCTGTCCCTGATCTCCATAATGGATCTCTTGACACTGATCTCCATGGGGTCTCTCTGTCCCTGATTTCCATAATGGGTCTCTGACAAAGATCTCCATGGGGGGTCACTGACCCTGATCTCCAATGGGGATCTCTGACCCTGATCTCCATAATGGGTCTCTGACACTGATTTCCATGGTGGTTTCTGACACTGATTTTCATGGTGGTTTCTGACACTGATCTAGATGGAGGTTTCTGACACTGATCTCCATAGGGGATCTCTGTCCCTGATCTCCATAATGGGTCTCTGACACTGATCTCCATGATGGTTTCTGACACTGATCTCCATGGGGGGGGTGTCTCTGACCTTTATCTCCATTAGGGATCCCTGACTCTGATCTCCATAATGGATCTCTGACCCAGATCTTCATGTGGAATCTCTTGACTCTGATCTTTTTTATGAGGTTTCTGCTACATTAATCCTGTCTCCTCCTATTCCATACACGTTTCTCTTCCCTTCCTCACGACCTAATCTTTCTCCTCTAATTTCCCCATGAATCTTTGCCCCTCATCTGCACACACTCTTAAGACATCCTCACACTACTTCCTCATGTTTGTTCGTCTCTAGGTTTTTATCCATCATCTCTTAGTGGATCTCACACCATGCTTTCCATGAAGGGTCTCTGCCCGCCGAGGACCTTAATCTGAAATCTCCATAGGGCATCTCTGCTCCTGATTTCCATGAGGGTTTCTCTGCTTCTGATCTCCATGTGTGCGCTTTTCCCCTGTTCTCCATAAAGGGGTTCTGCCCCTGGTGCATATTGGTTTGTGATCTCCATGGAGAGTCTCTGACCCTTATTTCCATGGCAGAATCTGACCTTGATCTTTAAGCGGGGATCTCTGACCCTGATCTTTATGGAGGATCTTTGCCACTGAATTCCATGGGAGATATATGACTCTGATCTCCTAAGTGGGTCTCTGCACCTGATCTTCATGGGTGGTCTAGGCTTGAACCCTGATCTCCCTGGGGGATCTCTTGACTCTGATTTCCATAATTGTCTGTAATCTCTGTAATACAGTCTCCATGTGGGATCTCTGTCCCTGATCTCCATGGCGGTTCTGTTTCTAATCTCTATTTGGGGTCTGTGCTCCTGATTTTTATGGTGGGTCTTTGCCACTGATGTCCATGGGAGGTCCGTGACCCTTATCTCCATGGGGGTTCTTTGACCCTGATCTCCATAGAGGTCTCTAACCCTGATCTTAATAATGGGTCTCTGACACTGATCTACATGGAGGTTTCTGACACTGATCTCCAAGGGGGATCTTTGTCCCTGATCTCCACAATGGGTCTCTGACCCTGATTTCCATGGAGGTTTCTAACCCTGCTCTCCAATGGTGATCTCTGACCCTGATCTCCATAATTGGTCTCTTGACACTGATCTCCATGGGGGACCTTGGACTCTGATCTCCATAATGCTTCTGTGACACTGATCCCAATGGAGGTTTCTGTCCCTGTTCTCCATGGGGGATCTCGGACTCTGATCTCCATAATGGGTGTCTGACACTGATCTCTCCATGGAGGTTTCTGACACTGATCTCCATGGGTGAAATCTCACCCTGATTTAAATGGAGGTCTCTGACCTTGATCTTCATTGGGGATCCCTGTCCTTAATGTCCGTGGAGCATCTCTGTCCCTGAAGGCAGGTCTCAGGTCTGTGACCCTGATCTCCATGTGGAGACTCTGTCCCTGATCTCTAAGGGGGATCTTTGTCCCTGATCTCCAAAATGGGTCTCTTGACACTGATCTCCATAGTGGTTTCTGATGCTGATCTCCATGGGGGCTCTCTGTCCCTCATCTCCATGGGGAATCTCTGACTCTGATCTCCATAATGGGTCTCTGACCCTGATCTCCATATGGGGTCTCTGATAAATGATCTTTTTCGTGGGGTCTCTGCTACATTAATTCCGCACCAGTTTCT
Organism: Antechinus flavipes; assembly: GCF_016432865.1. Classification (NCBI taxonomy): domain Eukaryota; kingdom Metazoa; phylum Chordata; class Mammalia; order Dasyuromorphia; family Dasyuridae; genus Antechinus; species Antechinus flavipes. The sequence continues at coordinate 29,712,193 of NC_067404.1, read as the reverse complement.
CTTCCTTTCCTCATGACCTGACCTTTCCCTTCTAATTTCCCCATGAATCTTTGCCCCTCATCTGCTCACACTCACTGCGCCCTTCCACTATTTCTTCCTTTTCATTGGTCTCCAGCTCTTTATCCCACCTCTTTTAGTAGTGACTCTCACACCGTAATCTCCATGGGGGTCCCTGTACTTGCTGTCCATGAAGGGTCTCAGCCCCTGGAGGGTCTGTGTCCATAATCTGCATGGGGCGTCTGCCACTGATCTCCAAGGTTGTGGGGGGGCCTCTGTGCCTGATCTCAATGGGGGGTCTACAACACTAATCTCTATGTGTGGTCTCTATCCAAGGTTTCCATAAGGGGGCTCTGCCCCAGGGGTCTTGGACCCTGATCTCCATGGGGGAAATCCCCCTCATGGGGGATCTGTGACTCTGATTTCCCTAATGGATCTATGACAGAGATCTCCAAAATGGGTCTCTGATACTGATCTCCATGGGGGTTCTCTAACATTGGTCTCCATGGTGGATCTGTGTCCCTGAGCTCCATTCACACATTCAGACCCATACACACCTACACACACATATATACCATACACAATACACGTAAAGACACACACACACACACACACACACACACATATATACACATACATAGAGATTCACAAATGTACACACCTAGCTAGAAATTCACATATACACACAGAACACACAAACGCACATATCCACATACATCCAAATACGCATACACATACACAGCTATACAACTACACACATACACATGCATACTCAAACCACATACATAATATATAAACACACATACACATAAACATACAAACACACATACACATGCAGGTATATGTATGCACACACACAGCTACTCATATGCATATTCACAGAACTTCACACAAATATACCCCCCTACCCACACAGATACATACAAATCCACATACACTCACACACACATACAAATGCACATTCACAAATATATCTACTTTGCACACATACACAATACACACACATACATACACAATACACTCACACACATGCACGTATACTCATGCACACCTATACACACACATTCACATAAACACCTACAGACACAAACATTCATATATACATGCACACATAACATATACACATATATACCCACACAATCAAAACACACACCTAAACATATAAATATACACACATGCATAATCCACACAGATACATACATACACATGCATAAATGCACAACACACACATACACATGGGCACACATTCACACACAATCACACACACATATAAACATACACAATACATCCACATCCACACAAAACCCATACAACACACACACACACACACACACAATATATATATATTCACCTACATGCACACACATTTACACATGCATATGTAAAAACACATACATTCAGACTCATACACAGATATACAATACACATATAGAAAAACAATCTCATATACACATACAAATACACATTCACTCACACACATATGTGTACCTATGTGTATATGTGTGTGAGCATTTGTGTACATACGCATGTATATGTGTTTTGACATTTGTACGTGTGTGTATAGATTGTGTAGACTGTTGTATGCTTATGTGCATGTGTGTGTATTGTGTATATGTGTCAATAGGTCAAAAATATGTGTGTGCATGGATGTGTATGTGAATGTATGAGTCTGTATGTGTGTATGTCTATATATATATAGATATATATTGGATTGTGTGTGTATGTTGTTTCTGTGTGTGTGTTGTGTGTTTCTGTGTGCTTATATGCATATTGTGCATGTATGTGAATATGTGTGTGCACATGTATGGATGTAGATGTAGTTGTATGTGTGTATATTGTATGTATGTGCAAGTGTGCAAATGTGTGTTTGTATGCATTTATATGTATGTGTTTGTGTGTGTGTTTATATGTGTGTGTGTGTGTGTGTGTGTGTGTGTGTGTGTGTGTGTTTAGTCATTTCAGCAAAGCCCCATGACACTGTCTGGTGTGGTTTTTCCTGCTCTTTAAGCCCCCTCTCTTTTCTTCCAATCCTTATTCAGTCGGAGGAGACAGACGAAGAAGACAATAAAGAAGGTGGATCACCTTTTCATATTAATGAACCATGGGAACAAAACTTTTATGTGGAAGAACCCTTTGATAAGAAAAATGAATATTCAATGGAAAGGGAACAGGTATTATTATAAAAGCAGTGAGACAGGAGCCAATAGGCCCCAAGGGAAGAAGACTTCTGGGCTCTAGTGTAGATGCACTACCAAAGATCTCCCTCCTCATGGAAACTATTTCAAACCTCTTCCCTTCTCGGCCTCCCCCTCTCCCTTCCCCCTTCCGCTAAGGACACCCCTTCCTATTTGGCTAAGAAAATCGAGGCTATTGGAGATGAAGTTCTTTCTCTCTCTTTTCCTCCATCTCACACTCCCCAAGATCACCTCCCCACCTCCACCATGCTCTCCTCCTTTCCCCTAATCTCTGACAACGAGGTGGCCCTTCTCCTGGCCAAGGCCAATTCTTCTGGTATCCTCAATTCCATCCCCTCCCAAGTTCTCCAACAGATTGCATCCTCAATTATCTCTTTCCCCTCTAATCTTCAGGCTCTCTTTATCTACTGGTTCCTTCTCCATTGCCTTCAGTGGTTGCCCAAGAATCCCCACTTCGAAAAAACCAAAACTGTCACTAGTCTCTAACCACCCCCTCAATCTGTCTCTCCATATCTCTGTTACTCCTTAGCCTTTTGTTATCTGGTCTCTGACTTCATCACTCATTGACTCTGCTTTCTCCAAAGTTGTTAATTTGTGCATTAAAAAAAAAAAAACTATATAAATTATATAGAAGTACAAACTGAACTGACAATCACGTACCCCTCCAAATGATTTCTTGCCAAATCTGATGCACATTTCTCAGTCCTGATGTTCTGGGCCCATCTGTTATATTTAACACCAGAGACCTCTTTGTTTTGGATAGTCTCTTCCATCTGGGCTTTTTGGAAGTAATTTTCTCCTGCTTCTTCTTCTACCTATCTGACTGCTCTGCCTCAGTATCCCTTGCTCAGTCTTCATCCAGAGCACAGTCAGATGTAGTGTAGGCCATAGTATTCTCCAGGGCTCCATTCCAGGTCCCTTACTCTTCTCTCCTTATACCCTTTTGGAGACTTTGCCAACTCCCATAAGTTTAATGATTATCTCTGTGCTGATAACTGTCACATCTAGATATTCAGTCCCAGTCTCCCCTGAGCGTCCGTCCTACAACCCCAGTTGCCCAGTGGACATTTCAAATTCCCAGAGATATCTCCAGCTCAACATATTCAAACTGAATCCATTACCTTTTTCTTAACCTGTCCTCTCCTAAATTTCCTAATTCTTTTGAAAAAATAAGGGTTTTTTTTTGATATTTTCCATTTCTTACATCATCATAGTATCCCATGCATCCTTCCTCTCCATCCCAGAGAGCCATCTCATTTGAAAAAAAATTTTTAAGAGAAAAAAAGGTCAGCACAACTGATCAGTACATCAAAAAAGTTGCAAAGCATATGCAATGTGTGACATCTGTGGACCTCTCATCTCTCACAAAGGATAGATTGAGGGTGTCTTCTTATATGTATTGACTTATACTTGATCTTGATAATTTTATTAAATTTACTTTTACTTGTAGTTACTATGTATATTGTTTCCTTGAGTCTGTATCAGTTCATAATGATCTTTCTATGCTTCGCTGTATTCACGCATTTTTCTTAAAGCACAGTAATATTGTTACATTCATGTACCACAATTTAATCATTCTCAATTGATGGGTATATACTTTGTTGCCAATTTTTTGTTTCTTTACTCATTCGTTTTTTTTTTTTTAATAGCTTTTTATTTACAAGATATATGCAAGGGTAATTTTTCAGCACTGACCCTTGCAAAACCTTCTGTTTCAACTTTTCAATTTTTAATGATCACAAAAATCATGTTATAAATGTTTTAGAGTATATAGGGACTTTTTTCTTAACATTATCGTCCTTAGGGTCACTGCTTCAAAAGGTATGAACATTTTTGTCACTTGGCATAATAGGAGTTTCTAGTTCAAAGGGTATAAGGGTATGACTATTTTAGTCACTTTATTTGAATAATTCTAAATTTTTTCCCAGAATGATTATACTACTTCACAGCTCCACCAACAATGTACTAATGTGTACTAATCGTTCCACAATCCCTCTAATATTAAGTGCAGCCAGTCATATTTGCCATTTTTTGCAGGGTGTGAGGTGAAACTTCTGAAATGAGTTGATTCGTGTTTCTCTTATTATTAGTGATTTGGAACTTTTTTCATCTAATTGTGATTACTTTACAGTTCTTATGAAAACTGTTCATATCCTTTGACCCATATATCTGTACATATGCATACGTATGTATGTATATAAACACAGTGTATATACATACTGGCCCGGTGGATACATATATATGAGTGTGGGTGTGGGTGGGTGTTTGTATGCATGTGTATATGTAGACACACAGAGTGGCACAGTGGATACATGCAGCACCAGACCTGGAGTCAGGACGAACTAAATTCAAATCTGCCCTTGGCTACTTCCTAGCTATGGAACCATGGGTAAGACACTTGTGATCTCAGTTTCCTCATCTGTAAAATGATCTGGAGAAGGAAATAGCAAACCACTTCAGTATCTCTGTGAAGAAAACCCAAATTGGGTCACAGAGTTGGACATGACTAAAACGCTCGAAAAACAGTCAACGAAATACATCCCTTAGCAGAGACATTTGATACAAAGAATTTTTTTCCCTACTCCATCACTTCCTTCTCGTGCTACATACATTAACATTGTACAGAAGCTTTTCCATTTCAAGTTCCCTCTTCCTTTGTAAATGTATTCTTTCTTTTACTTTAATCTTTTTTTAAGGTAGCCTTGCTCTCTCTGGCTCTCTTCCCCTCCCTCCTTGGTCCTCTCTTCTCATTTTTATCTCCTCTTCCTCTCTTTCCCTTCAGCTAATACTGTTTATTAGTTTTACTTCATTTTCTGTGCCCCATTTCCAAAAAGGATTTTCTCATTTTCTTCACTGTCCATCTTTCTGTCTATTCTAAATCCTCATCCTCATCCTCTGATTCATGGCCATTAGTGACTCTAATTTCGTTCTCTCATTTTTCTCAGTATTCTTTATAGAATCAAAGTTTCCTAGGGATCCATTTTATCTTGTCCTCTCTGCCATTGCCTTGTAGGGTTTCCCTCATGAATTCCCCTTTTTCACTGTGCCTCTCAAAACAATATCAATTATTGCAGGTATCAGAGAGGACACTGATTCGCAGTAGCCCCCAAACCTACCCGCTGCTCTAATCTCTCTCTTCTTGACCTTCCCCTTGCTTAGAAACCTCCTGTGTCCATGCCCTCTCACTTCTCCTGGTGCTGATCACCTCTAACAGACCCCTCAAGACAATTAGACTTCTCAGGCCACCAAATTCCCCAGATCATCCTATCCAGTGTAAAGTCCTCGTCTCCTCTTTATCCTAGGAGCATTCATCAGTGGAACCACCTCCTCCCTCCAGAGTAATGTTTCTTTCCTTTCCTCCTCTTTTCACTACCCCTACCTGAGCTTTAATCATTCCCCCATAGGCTCTCCTCTTCTGGGATCACAGAGGTCAAACCTTCCACTTGCATCATTTCATAACCCCTGCTTTTAGTTCCGAGATCCCCTGTGGGATCTCAAACCACCATTTAAGAAGCTTTGTCTCAAACCATGGAAACACCTGAAGTTGTTTTACCTTTGGTGCAGAATTTCTGTTTGGAAAGGCTCGAGAGGTCATAGAAATCTGAGAAAATGTCAAGTCTGCCATCTTGTTGTTCACATGACCTGGTAGCTAGAGTTCCCCATTTCTGTTGAAAGCCCTGACCATCATTCTTCTAGTCTTCCAGGTTTGCAAAATTGGAGCTGTTTTCACCTCTTCACTCTGCCTCATCCTATGGATCCAATCAATGGCCAAATATTGTCATTTCTATCATCACGCCATCTTATGTTGACTTTCTTCTTTATACTCACACAGCCATCACCTTAGTTTAGGCCCTTAGCACCTGAAACAGCCTTAGTTTCCCTGCTTCAAATCTGTCCTCCTGCCGTTTATTTTTCCCACTGTTATCAAATGATTTTCTTAAGTGCAGATCTGACCATGAGACTTTTATCAACTCCTGTTGCTACTTGTCACCTCTAGGATAATATATAAATTCCTCTGTTTAGTTGTTTTTTCCCCTGAGGCAATTGGGGTTAAGTGACTTGCCCAGGGTCACACAGCTAGGAAGTGTTAGTGTCTGAGGTCAGATTTGAACTCAGGTCTTCCTGACTTCAGGGTTGGTGCTCTAACTACTGTGCTACCTAGCTGCCACCTCTGTTTAGTTTTTAGAGCTTCTACAACCTGGTCCCAAGCTACTTTTTCTTTTTTTTTTTTTTTCCAATCTACATTTTCAACCTCGATGGACATCACTGTTCCTCCCGCACTCTATGATCTATCTAAACTGGTCTTCTGTTCTTCTTATCTCAGTGTCTTTGGTGATTTATCACAAAGCTTCTCAAACTGGGGGTCACAGGTTGCCTAACTCTGGGGATTGTGAAAATTATGGTTTATTATCAGTAAATATTTGATTTGCATACCTATTTTATGTATCGCTATACCCAGGGTCACATAAAAATTTCCCAGGCAAAAAGGTGTCATGAGCAGAAAGTTTAAGAAACCCTGACTTCTCATACCTAGAAGGCCCTCCCTCCTTACTTCTGCCTCATAGAAGCTCTTTTTTTAAGGAGCCATCTCAGGCACCATTTTCTGCATGAAGACTGTGAATTTCCCCAAATGCCGGTGCCCTCACTCCTAAACTACCTTGGATTTAATTACTCTCTACTTGTTAACATTTACTGATTTTATACACACACACACACACACACATTAATTTGCTTTTTTGAATGTAAACTCTTTGTAAGTAGAGGTTATTTAATTCTTTGCACTTTGTATCTTAGTGCCTAGAGTAGATGATTAATAAATGTGGTGATTGCTTGATATGGAACTGGAAGATCATTTTACATTTGAGGAAACTGAGGCCCATAGAACTTGAGTTGCTCGAGGTTCCATGGAGGGGAAGCAGTAGATAAGCCCTGAGAAAAAGTCCATCCTTAACCTAGCTAGCGCCAAGTACCAGTGACTTACACAGTGACTGCTGAGCCCAAGAACGCCCCCCCCCCACTCTGAGAGTTTTGTAGAAAGTGGCCTCAATCGCACCCAAGACAATCATTGGTGGAGCAATTCTCACCTCATTTTATCTTTCTTCCAGGAAACCACCAAGGGCTTGGGCTTGGAAGAAAGAGCAATTTTTTCTGAAATTTTTCCATCATTACTGAACTCCACATCATCTAGCTGTATGTCTTGGGTGGACTCAGAAGAGACGGATAACAACAGCTCGCTCTTTGACGAGTCGAGTCCAAGTGAATCGAGCATTTCCACCGGCTATTTTCCTTGTTATCAAATTCAAGAGGACATCTCTGACAGAAGTGTGTATCAGAGGCCCACCAACAATGAAAAAATCTGCGAAAAATCTGACAGTGATCACAGTGGCAAAGATAATCAGAACAAAGACGGGCCTGACCGCGGCATCATCATCAAATACATCATCACGGGTCAGGACAATAAAATCACTGTTAGTAAACGTGATTTAGTTACACCAGCAAAAGACCCAAAACCATCTGACCTGACCGTGATAGAGGAAAACTTCCTAGGAAAAATGGACTTTAACATCCACAAAAGAACCTGGCAAAAAATGGAATGGAACCATCAAAAGTCATTGCCGACCCTGGAGAAAGAACTACTAGAAAGGAGACATCAAAGGAAGGTAGGCCAGTTAAATGTGTACATGTAGGCACAGATAAGGCATGGAATACTTACATGGCAGGTGTGGAGCACTTCCGGGCTGAGGGACACAATTAATGCATTTACATGGCTTGAGGAACATAGAGTGTATGGGGCTTTGGTGTGGCAAGAGGTATCTGAAGTAGGTGGGGACACAGAGAAGGGCGTGTGGTACTTGGGTAGCGTGTGGTACCTGAAGAGCGTGGGGTACATAGAGTGGGGGACTTTGCTGGCAAAGTCACATGGGAGGATGGAGGGCACATTGAGAGTGCACTTGTGAGATAAGAAGCCCTGGAGTATGTGGGGCATGTATAAAGTGTTGGCCACCTGTGCAACATGGGGCAGTTGAAGGGTATGGGGCACACATGGGATAGGGAGAGGGACACCTAGGTGACAGGGGGGCATATATAAGGAGAGGGACTTCTGGAGAGTGTGGGACACATATAGGGAGGCACTCACATGGCACGGGGCAATTGGAGGGTATGAGGTGTACTTGGAGTGTAGGGTTCTTATGTGGCATGAGTCAGGCACCTTAAGGGGTGTTGGCGTAGAGAGCAATGGGGTACATATAAGGTATGAGCCGCACGTGTGGCAAGAGATAGAGTACGGGGTCCACATAAGGTATGGGACAACTTGTATGGCTTGAGTCACCTGAAGGTTTGGGACATTCGGTGTAGAACATTTGTGTGGCAAGGGACACATAGGTAGTGTGGAATACCTGTGGGGGATGGGGCATCTAGAGTGTTGGGCACATACGTAAGGGGCACACGGTTGGTGAAACGCTTGTGGTAAGGGCACCTGGAAGTTGTGAGGCACATAAAGAGTGTGGAGCATGCAGGGGGTTTGGGGAGCTTATGTGGGGCACCTGGAGGCCAAGGGATCACATCTAGGGTGTGATGTATATCATAGGGGCAACAAGAGGGATCCTAGAAGAATTAAGGGGGGGAACCAAGGCAGAAAGCTATCTTGGGGGGCTGTGTAATAGCAGAACTGTGAGTTAAGGCCAGCCAAAGCAGACAGTCCCCCACAAAGGCAGTGTGCTGGGGCTAGAAATGAGCACTCTGTGTATTGCCTTATTAGGTTCCAGCTTTCTCACGGGCCTTTCCCATCATCTCCTGCCTCTAACCTTCCTTTCTCCCATTCACAGTTCAAGCCGCAATTCAAACTGCAGGCTAAGCCGCAGGCCAAGTCACAAGCCAGACTACAAGCCAAGCCACAAACCAAGCCACAAACCAAGTCACAAGCCAAAAGGAACGAACTTTGGCGTAAAAAGTCCAACCGGACTCAATCAAGTCATGATGATCCACCACCGCTTTCTTCTCGTCTTAGTTTTCACCGCCTTTTTCAATGGTTCCGACAAACCTTTACCAGGAGAACAAGAGTGAATCCCCTGGGCGAAAAAGTGCAACCAGAGGCCGCCCAAGAACAGCCCAGATCTTGGGGCTCCAGATTGTGGAGGTGTCTGTCATGGAAGCGGTTCCGTTCTGGAAATCAAGTACAGCCCTACCCTACACGATCGCAGCAATAGCTAGCTGCAAGGGCTCTTTGGCCTAATGGGTAATGCCCATTTTAATTCTAATCTTAGAATAAACATTTACTCTCTTCACAATGTATTTGGCTGTCTTATTTGGGCCTGAAGGTGGTCAGTGGAGTTCGGACTGAGCTTCTCAGCTCTGTTATTTGGGATTATGGATTTTGGGGTAGGAGGGACTTTGATGAACTCGGTGAACTCTAAGGTCCCTTCCACTTCCAAATCTGTGAGCCTATGTGACTGTTGCTTTATGTGTTTGGGCTTCATTTTCCCCATCTGCAAAATGTTATTGACCCATTTCTGGGTAACACAGACAGAGTCATCAATTGACTTCAGTGTGAACTGGATTTAAATGAGGCACAATCATCAGTCTCCCAGCCTCTTTCAGAATTTTTCAAGTCCAGTGGCAGGTCGAAAGTCAAGATGATAGCACTGGCCGGGTATAGAGGGGATGACTTGGGCAACTCGAATGTCTGATTAAGCTCTAAACGCTCCACAGCTTCCGCTTCGGCCACCATAATTATTCTCATCTGTCCATTCTGCTATGGAATTTCTAAATATGCTTAGATACGGCCCCCTCACCCCTAACTCATGATAGACTGAAGGTCTGTTGATTGCTCTCATCGGCTGAGATGATTTTCCTGGGAAATGGCTGTTGCCCGCGCTAAAACTTCTTGGAGTTCCCTATGAGAGTTGGGAAAAGGCAGACCCCAAAAGTGGATGAGCAGACTTGAAAATGGCTCAGCAAGCTCTCATACCAGGTGCTAGTCCTCCCTGATACTTCAAACACTTGTTTCTCTGCCAAAAAAAACAAAACAAAACCCAAATGGGGTCGTGGATGTTGGATAAGATCAAAAATTATAAAATGAGGGTTATGCTCAGTGAAAAGGTCTGAGTCTGATAATTTAACTGGCAAATGCTTTTAAAAACCTTCAAGAGGTTTTTAGGAAGATGAAGGTTAATTTGTTAGAATCATTGCACCAAGGAATATCTGGTAGTTTTGGTTAGCTTCAGATCTATACACTTTTGGTGCACATTATATACAATATATATATGTAAATGGTGGGCAACCATTTCCCCCCACCCCAAATAACAGACACCCCAATAACCACAAAAGAATCTTTTGAATAAGAGGGCCCTAGTTCTCATGTAGAACTTCCCCAAACAAGACAGCCACGATTTTCCTTAAAAACAAAATTCTGAAGCCCCCCCCCAAACTGTTGATTTCCCATTTGGCCGCCTTTGGGACTAGACCTTTGTTAGTGGTGTGCAAGGATCTGCAGTGGGAAAATGTAGTGTTCTGGTTGGTTTGCTGGAAGTCTCTGGCCCAACCTTCATTTCAGCTGAGTAATCACCACAAGAATAGCCAGGGATAAATCCAAATCCTTTATTATCTCCTTCACAATCTAGTTTCCTTGCCTGAGTCCCGGGCTGGCTTTCTGGAGGTCCTCCGGAATGGGTCCTGGTTTCTGTGGGTGAGGCAGGAGGACCATCACGACGATCTCTGTCTTGAAGTCTATGTCAGTCCGAGAGCTTGAGCTCCCACCTCCAGTCCTCGGTCCTCTCCGAGTCTGTCTCCAAGCCCCTCTCTGGCCGACTTTGTCCCGGTTTATATGCAGTATACTGAGAATAAGCCAATCGTTATTTCACTAGGGAACCATTATTTGTTAAAGATTAAATCAATCATACCGAACTTAGAGAACTATTAATCACCATGCTAAACTAGATCCCCATTGTCTCCTCAATCCCACTGACTTAACACCTTGTAAGAATCCTTGTTTCAAGCACAGAGTTCTGGCCCATAACAGGTAAAGCCCACACCAATTGCATTGCCACTGATGCTACTTAAGCCTTAGTTTCTGAAGTTTCCTGGGGCACTAAGAGTGGCTTGCCCAGGATCCCGTGCCATGGGAGGGACCCGAATGGAGGTGTTTGTTATCCACCTTGCCATAATCAAGCCTATCTCTACCTGCTTCTGCCCAGGCATTAATAAGCTCACCTATTAAACTGAATAATTCAGCTAAGCAAAGGTATTGCTCGATCCCAGTTACTTCAAAATCCCAGCAGAGGGAATAACTGCAGAAGGCTCTGATGGCTAACACAGTGACCTGGGTAATGGGCACAGTTTTTCCCCCTAACTATTTGCTTCTGTAAATTCTATTCTCAAACCAGCCCTTGAGTCTTTTGAGCCTGTACCAAGATACTCAGAACCAAGGTAGGGTAGGACACCTTTGATCAGCTATAGAAAGGAAATGGACCACCCAGTCAGGGAATGGCTGGCTTTCTATCAAAAACATTCTTTCACAACGGCCAGAACCCCCTAAATGAAGAAGGGCTACCACACACCCCACCCTCACCCCCATCCCCTGCGGCCCAAAGATCTCAGACATTGCTATCTACCTGAAGTTAAACGACTCCGAAGAGTTTTGGAGGGATACTGGAATGGGGATTTTAAAGTTTTGTCAGTTTCATATACCCTTACCTGTAGCATTCCCAGAAGCAAGCTTCTGAACCTGGAGGATTTGCCATCATACAGCCTTTGAATGAGTGAAGTCAATTGTATTAATTTTGATTTTTGAACTTTTGAAGTGTAGACTGAGGCGGACTGAGGACGTACAGGTTTGTTATGTTGGATTCCGTTTACTGAGGGAGTCAATGCTTCTTTCTAGATGTCATCTTGACTAACGTGGCCGGTCCTTGGACAGATCTCAGCAATCCTGATCTTTTGGGTACAGGAGGACTTGATAGAGATTCGTCCGCAACGATTCTTTCAGACAGATCTTCTGCTGGGGATAAATGCCAGCATCGGCACCCGCTGCCCACTAGCTCGTTCTCTGATTCTTTCTATAAATCTCCCTTTTCATAGGAGCAGCTGTTCACCAGGACCCACGAAGATCCAGCAAATGCAAATGAGGTTCTTAGAATTTACCAAAGGCACCGTGGCCTAAAAGCTCCCGAGGTCTGATGAACCTTAACGCCCACCATCCATCAGTCACAATTTTCCATGTTTTCTCCTGAGAAAAGACTGAGCATAAGGCACTAAGAGTTGCGGCCACCAGGATCCTCCTTCCCCTGTGAGCTGTTGGATACTGCCCTTGGAATCAAAGGTGCCTGGGAGTTTAGGGAGTGATGACATTTTGCCTCCCTCCACAGGCCATTTCACGAAGTGGTTCCACTAAGAGAGAGAAAGACAGTAGGAGAGAAGAGGGAGAGAAAGAACAAAAGAGAAAAGGGAGAGGGAAGGGGAGAGAGGGGAATATGTAATTCTTTTTTAACTAAGCAAGAAAGAACACCCATCTTCCACGCCACTTGAAGTCTAAGTTCTTTCTTATATAATTCATTTAGATTTGGGGGCAGGAAGAGAGGTGAACTGGATCGACGACTCTAAAGGAGGGATTCAAGATATACTCTGCTCATGAGCAATGCAAGCCTCACAGATCTGAATGAGGCATTTGTGTGAGAAAGGAGAAATGGTTCTGAATGCAAGGTAATTAAGGCTGCTATTTTCTCACCTGGGAGAGAAACTTCAATCTGCATGCACTGGTGATTTGAAGCAGGAGATCTGGCTAAAGGAGAAGCCACAGGGCCACAAGTGGCTCCAGTCATTGATTCCAAGGAACGCCAACCACAAGGGCACCCCCCCCCTCCCCGGTGCCCCCTTCTTACTCTTCCCTTGGGTGGCCTCTTTCAATTTTCTTGGCCCAAACCATTCCCTGAACAACCCCTTTACAGTGAACTTAGCCCATCCTCTCCCACATGGCTCCACGTCTTCATCTTGCCCTGACTCCAGGTAAGCCCTTGGCCTTCCTCCACTCTTTCTCAGCTCGTCTCAGTGTTGTCCATGCGCTGTGAGCCTTGGGAGCTCCTCGAGGGGGGTAGGGACTGTCTTTTCTCCGTGTCCCTGTCTCCAGGGCAGCACCTCACACATAATAGGTGCTAAAGAAATGCTGCCTTGGTAGCCAGGAATGCCATGACCAGGGTAGTCTGGGACTCTTGCTATAGCCGACACAAACGCGATTCAATTTTTATTTAAGCTTTGCAGAACTTTATTTTAAAACAAACAAACCAACTAACCAGAACTGCTTAAGTTTGCATGCATAGTGGTGCATCTGCCCCATCTCCCTCCCCTCCCGCCTGGATTTCTATGGTGGATACATCAGGCCCCTCCCCACAGAGTTAAGAGTGAAAGCTGAGGGGCTCACATAGACTAATAAAAGAAATCAGAGACCCAGGAGATTGGATGGGAGCAAAAAGATGGGGAGAGCAGAATGAACAAGCAGGGATTTCTACTGAATTTTTGCAATATACCAAATAATGAGTGGCTTAGTTAAGAAAAGCCTCCAAAGTGAAAAGCAGTAATAATTATAAAGGAACATGACTGAACAGGTAGGAGACCGATTCACCATTGTGAGTTCTGCGGATGGCTTCGGCCAGGATCATGGAGATGTCGATCACCTGAAGTGGGGGAGAGAAGAAAGGAGGTCAGTCTCGGGTGTCTCGTGCAAGGGAGCTCCAGGCAGGAGGCCAGACAGGCCCCTTGCGGAGCCCCCTCCAGAGACCCTTCACGTCCTGTCAACCTAGGTGATCTGTTCAGACTCTAGTATGCTTCGATGCCAGAGGGGAGAGCGGGGGAAAGACAGGGAGAAGAGACTGAAATAGGGTGGGGGCTGGGGCATAAAGAGAGAAAGACACAGCAACAGAGATCTCTCAGACTAATGAAATTACAGGGATTCTCCCTCCCCTCCTCTAATAAGTCTCTCCTATTCCCACTTCTGCTAAAAATACCTTCGGCTTCCATAGACTAACATTTCAAATTATATGACTCTCCCCCTCCCACCTCCCCAACCACTATCACAACTGTTTGACTTAGCCTGGGTGATTCTGGGCAAGGACAGTTTCCACTTGACCTGGCTATAGTAACACTGGTTTATCACAAGGCCTTCCAGGGCCCTGACCCACTCATGTAGTGGGCAAACAGCCCCTCAAGATCTCTGTGCCCAAATCCCATCTTACCTGTATTTTGGAGCAATGTTTCATCTTGTCTTCCTGAGGTATTGTGTTTGTAACTACAACCGCCTCAAAACAGGCATGGTTAATCCGAGAAATAGCTGGCCCAGAAAAAATCCCATGAGTAAGGATAGCATATACTTTAGTGGCTCCAGCTGACAGGAGTCTAGAAAAAGACACGGAGACAGGAACCAAATGGACCCAATGAAGGAAAGGCATGGAGAATATCCATCTATCAGGTTAACAGGGGACAGAACCAAACCTACTTGACAACTCTAAGTGCCATGAATACAGAAGTTCTTGAAATGATCAGAGATGCTGACAGAGCACAAGGCTCTACTTTGCGCTACTGTGATCAATAACAGACACAACTCTGCCAGGTTTAATTCCCCCTTTACTACTACAGATCACCAAATTATTCAAAGCAACTGTTTGTGTTCAACGCAACAATAAGTGCTTTGGGCCTGCGACCTTGAAATGCCATATTTGTTCCCTTAAAGGTAGTCACTTTCAGGGCAGGAGAACATGTAGATTTTGAAAAGATCATTTCAACCAATAGATTACACCCAGGCCCTGCTGCTCCCCCCACCTCTCCTGCCCTCAAACAGCCCACCTTCCCCACACCGCCTACTCACTTATCTGCTGCATGACAGATAGTACCACAAGTATCGGCCATGTCGTCCACGAGAATGGCCACTCGGTCCTTGACATCTCCCACCAGCACCATACGGTCGACTTCATTGGCCTTCTTCCGCTCTTTGTGAATCAGAGCGAAGTCGACATTCAGTCTGTCTGCAATTGAAGTCACTCTGCAGGAACACGGGGTAAGGCAGTTTACAGATTATCAATAATTCAGTGAGGAATCAAGCAGAGATGGGGAGTAAGGAGCACTCTCACCCAGATCTAGGAAGCAGCAGAGTTCAAATCTATGAATTGGGGGAACAGTGGGTAATGGGGAAGGGTTTAGGCTCTTATCACCCAAATGGAATAGATCTCCCAATGTGAATAATATAACCAGATCATCCTAAACTAAGTGCACTGATTGCTCCAATTAAGGTGACAACAGAAAACCTGTAAATAGATATAAGACATTCTGAAAAACGATTTATTGCATTTATTCAAGAAAAGTCACTAAATAAACTGTTCCTATCTTCTGACTCCCAGATGATTCCACTGCTGCTGGAGCGCCCCCAAAGAGTTCAAAGACAGCAGTCCTACATATTTCAAGATACTCATAGCTTTTATTGTGGCAAAAAAATACCCAACCGTACACACACAGGCAACAGCAACAACAAAATAAAGTGTGTCTGTGTGTGTGTGTGTGGGGGGGGGTCGTTTGGGGAATAGTTGAACTACTGAATATATGACTCTAATAGATAATTTTTATGACATAAGAAGTGACCAACACAAAGAATTCAGTGAAACATCAGGAAATCTATGTGACCTGCTGCACCACAATAATGTAAATAAAAAGAGCACTAAAGCAAAACCAAACAATTGTAATGACCATTCTCGGGCCTGGAAGAGCCACTGGAAGCGGAAGGCTAAGTGTGTAGCATGTTGTATACACTGTTGGTCTTGCTTAACTTTCTGTGTTAGAAGGAAATGAGGCAGATAATGCAGGAAAAGAGTGGATATATATATATATATATATACACACACACACAAATGACTATGATATAAAAAATGAAAGGCATCAAAAATTGAGGCTCAGGGAGAAGTAGCCATTTATTTATCCAAGATCACCCAGGCCACTGCAGAGCTGAAATTTAAACTCGGGCCTAGAAACTCTCTGCTAGTTCCCCTCAACCTATCTCTCTATCCCATCCTGCTCTAACCCAGTCACACGCTGCCTTCTAGTGCTACTATTCTGAGAGTTATCAGCCTCCTGGACACCCAGTATTCTGTTAACCACATTTGCTTGAGATCACATCGACTATATGTGGGCTTTGAGCAAGCTTTTAGCTGAGCACTTCAAAGCTCAGACACGCAGTGACCGTTAAGCAAAAAGGTCCACACAGACATGCCTCAGTGGGGACATTTGAAGCCCTGCATAGGCGGGTTCAACCCTACCCTACCTTCTGGGTTCATTCCACATTATTCCCCTTCATGAACTCTCCATTCTAAGCAAACTGGTCTAGCTGCTATTCCCTGACCTGTCCACACCTTTGTTGAGGCTGCCTTTAGCACTTGGGATATAATATCCTCTTGAATCCTTGGCTTTCTTCAAGATTCAGCTCAAGGAAGCCCTCGCAGGGGCTCACAGCTCACTCATCTGTGTGAACACTGCAGCTCCCAGGAGAAGCAGCTCAGCTCTTTGTGGACAGATTGGCCGGGATTTGGGGGGTTTTGACTTTGCATACGCCAGTGCTCGCCTCGTATAAATGCGTTGTAATACTTGGGGAATGACTGAATGAATTCATTCCAGTTTTAAATGGGGAACGAGTCTGCAAAGTTTCAGGTTCATTTGGAGAAATGGACCCTACCAACGGCACACTCACTTGGTAAAGAATGGCAAGCGGTTCAAGCTACCGTCAGCAAACTCAAAAGATTGACAAAGCTTGAACATGACTTGATTTCAAGCTCTGTGCTCACTCTCCACACTGCAAATGAGGACTCCCTGTGGATGCAAATTCTCACTATCTGAAGTTATCATTATATAAAATAGGTTAACTAAATCCAGGCAAATGGAAATGTGCCTTATAAATTTGAATAATCATCACTTCATGGGATTTGTGCTAGTTGGGACTGCCCAGAAATGCTGGCAGCCTGTAGTAAAACTGAAAAGAGACACATCGTAAGGGCTATTTCGAAGCGCATCACATATTTTTACCAGTTTCCAATCCCACCTCCGATGGGACATATCCATCATGCGCTTGTTATGTACATAATGAGTGTGTGACTATGGACAAATCCTTTTCCTTCCTGTTTTCTGGCCTTAATGGCTTCCGAGGGCACTTCTAGCTCCATCTCTAGGATCTTACAGGCATTTAAATGTTTTTCACAGTGATCTAAATCACCGTGGAAAGGAAATTATTGGTTAACAAGACAGGACAGGAGCAAATGGGGGGAGGAGTGCTGCAATGACCTTAATCCAGTTCTCCTCATGTTTGCTTTAATGGAGAGGTTGAAGAAAAACCAATGGTTGAAAATAGGAATGGCTTTGAAGGAATCCTGAATTAACTTGTAGTCACCTGGGTTCTGCCATGTCTGGCTCTACTACTCCATTAAGAATGTAAATAACACTTCAGAATGTATTATTAATGAGTAATCCAGGGAGGAAATGAAGTGCTCTTAATCTGCACAGCTTTCCGTCTCTGGCAAATTCGACTCAAATGTCCCTTAGGTTCTTGGCTTTAAAACCATAATATAACATGATTTCCTTCTTGTTCAGTATTTTAATCTTAAGAATAAAAAAATGTTCTTTGAATCTGCAACATGGCAACAAGATCTGAGGAAACAAACTTGCCCACCCCCCACTGACACAATGTAACCACGTTTTAGATACTTTTAACCGCTGTTGATGCTGATCTGAAAATCAAATCCCTGGCCCACTGCTAAGAAAGGAGTAGGTGATCCCCAGTTAGTAAGGGAACAAGCATTTATTAAGGCACTTCTTATTAACTGGGTACTTTACAGAGATCTCATTTAATACTCATCAGCACTGCAGGAGAAAGATGTTACTACGATCCCTATTTTTCAGTCGAGGAAACAGTTAAATGATTTGCCCGGAATCACAGTATCCAAGAGTGGATTTGAATTCTAGTCTTCCTGGCTATCTACTTACTTTCCAATCTAGATATGGCTACAGCTCCTTTCTTACGGGATCTCTACTTGAAGCAATGCCTGACTTCCCAACCAGCTGTTTGGTTGGTGCAATGCAGGGGAACCCGTCAAATATATCTCTCCTATCTTATCCTATTTTAGCTTTGTTTTTTTTTCCCTTCCTTTCGTTTGATTTCTTCTTTTATAAAATGACTAATGTAGAAATGTTTTTACATGATTACACGTGTATAAACCATATCAGATTGCTTTGCTTGCCTTCTTGAGGAGGGGGAAAAATCTGGAATGTAAAAATCTTTAAAAAAAGTTGAAAATTGTTTTTAAAATTGGAAAAAAAATACTATTTAAAGTAAAAAATCAAGTCACAGGCTGCATATGCGATGCTATCTCAAAGGAAAAGATTCTCAGTAACAATTTAGGGAGAGAGCAAGCACTGGATTTGGAGCTGTGATCTGGTCTCAGACACTGACCTGCTGTGTGACTCTGGGCCTCAGTTTCCTCAACTGTAAAATGAGACATTGGAGTCAGTGACCTCTAAAGTCTAGTTCCGGAAATTCCGTGACAAAAGATGAGCTGAGCCATCTCATGTAGACGATCCACCTCTCATGACACTAGCATACGGCCAGTTCAGAGATGGCTACAGATTTGACAGAATACTAATCCTACCTTTTAGCTCCGCCAGCATCAGGGGATACGATACAGCAGGTCTTCCAGTCGGCGATGTTCTCTCTGATCCACTTCAGGACAGCTGGCTCAGCATACAAGTTATCCACTGGGATATCAAAAAACCCCTGCCGAAAGAAACTCTCGTTCATCTTTTGGCTCTGCCTCCCCCCTACCCTCCCAGGGCTCCCGGCATTAGTCAACACCCTGTGAGGCAGACAGCGGTAGTATCACCCAGACAGAGGCCCATTGCATATCAAGACCATTCACCTAGTAAGGGTAATTTGCCAAGATGCAAATCGAGCTCCTTAGAAAGCCCATCTTGTGCTCTTCACTTAGCCTGCCTCTCCTAGACAGCTGTTCCTCAGAAGTATCCTAGTTTCTCCTGCTTATCTCTTCATTTACATCAACCCTTTCCCCCTCCTCACACTAACTCCTTTGGTTCCTTTACCTGAATCTGAGAAGCATGAAGGTCCATGGTGATTATATGATCTGCTCCTGCTACAGACAGCATATTTGCCACGAGCTTGGCGGAGATCGGAGCCCGGCTCTAAATAGGAGAGAGTAAGTATCACTGACAAATAGTTCAAAAGCTATGATGCTGGCAAAGTGGGCCTACTTCTTACCTCAGTAAAACTCTTCCTGTCTCTTGGCTTGTTTATCAAAGGTAAAAGAGCCAATTGTGACAAGTAGCTACCATTAGACATTTAATTTTTTTTTTAAAGATCACCTGGTTTTAAAAACTTTTCAATCACCATTGCTAATAATTTGCAAAATAAATGAAACTGTTTCCCCTTTGCCCCCCAGTAGTCCACAAACTACAATTCATTAAAGATTAGGAGATAATGGCATAGAATTATGAAAATCACAGAAACAAAGGATCAAATGAAGACTCAGTCCAATGCCACAGCTTATCAGTGTGGATTCTCCCTTCGATATCAAGATGCAGACCAAAGCTCATGTGCCAGCCCATCCCGTGGGGCTTTCCAGAAAGCTTTCTCTACATTCTCTTGATATTGTGAGAAAACCAATGGAGTAAGACATGCTGCCCGTTGCTTGAATATCTTTCATTCTATGTGACCAGTCCATCATTTTTCACACGACACCCTTTATTCACTTTTAATGTGTTATAGTAAAAAGAAAGCGTGGCAAGAGCTCCAACTAAATAAGTTATCTTAAGGCCATTTAAATGTGAAAATGGAAAGATCCGCTCTCCACCCCCAAAAAACCCATAAGAAAAATAAAAAATATATATACAACGATTACTATAACAAACTGTTTTTATCATCGAGGCCAGTGGAAACACCACACTCAGACTGCAATACCAGAGATCCTATTGTGCTTAAAAGGGAAAGAGAAATAGCACTGGAGAGAAAGAACAAAGACAGGAAAAGCAGCCAAATCAGATGGAGAGTATATCCTTTTAGGAGATTGTGCAATTGTGAGGCTTTTGAGGGATGAATATTCAAGATATGTGAAGGAGGGAAAGATAACAAAGTTCAAACAATAAGAATTGAAACTTAATAGGCTAAAAGAAAAACAAAACGACTACGAGAAGATAACTATGGAGCTAGATGTCTTCTCACCTATACAAAATCTTTTGACAATCATCAAAATACAAATCGAGAGAATTCTTGCTGAGAATATCAACAGGGAAAAAAGCAGGTTTGCATAAGTAATATTCAACAATTAACTGCATCGTTACCATTTTGCAATTGACTGAAATGTCACCTTACAGTCTCTTTTTCCAAAAAGGTTTTCTCTCATCCATATATCAAAATCATTCAAGATTCCTTGAGTTATGATAGAAAGGACCCTATTTAATGACCACTGTGATGGAGACCTGGAATATGGAGTCCAAGTGGAAGAGAATGGATTCTCTGTGATCTCTCCCATGTTCCATTTGCAGATGACATTCTTGCTGGTTGCAAATCAAACTCTGGAATTCTTCAGTCTTTGAAAGCAGTCAAAGTTTAGCCTGACCATCCATATGGGAAAGATCAAATGGATGAGGAATATCTACTACCCAGATTATGACATGTATTTGGATGAAAACCCTACAGAGCTCATATATCAGTATGTAGACCTGAATCTAAAACTGGGCCCAGGACTGAACAGGATGAAGGGAGTAAACTTGACTCTGGAACATTACAAAGCTTTTTAAATGATCCTAAGTTTCCTTTGGAAAGAAAGTCCCTTAGCTCCTTTATCTGCCTCTCCAATGAGAGCTAGAGTCTCAACCTTCCACTTAGCTTTATGACTTCTTTTTTTTCCCACTCAGGGGATAGAGTAAATAGGTATAACTCTTTCTTCAGAAGTGTTCCTGATGGTTACCATACAAGGAGCTTATAGAAAGTTGATGATCTAAAAGCTCAGGACTTTCTGATCTCCTTTCTGCCACCATCACTATAGAAGTGTACCTGTACTTCCCTCCCACAATTAGAGGTGGTTATACTAATCCTAATTTTTTTTCAAGTGAACCAGCAAAGAAGAAAGAACCCAACTATAGAAACTTACTATAGGAACAGGGAAGACCAGGGTTCATCTTCAGAGGAGGATACTGAAGTAAAAAAAGCTTCTTCTACTCCAAAAAGTAACGTTAAATGGCTCCCTGCTCAGAGAGAATTTATAGAAGAATTCAAAAATGAATTTAAAAATCAAACGAGAGACATTGAGGAAAAACTAAAAAATAAAAACCATCCAAGAAAAACAAGATTATGGGGAAAAAAGTTAAAGTTAAGAAAAGGAAGCAGAGTTATACAGATGAAAATAACTCTTTGAAAATTAGGGCAAGAACCAGTGAAGCTATGAGAGACCAAGAAATAACAAAACATATTATAAAGAATGAAAAAAAAAGAACAGAATGTGAAACATCTTACAAGAAAAACAACAGATCTGGAAAACAGATCAAGAAGAGAAAACATAAGAGTAAGACTACCTAAAAGCTGTGACCAAAAAAAGAACCTTGAAACAATAATACAAGAAATAGTCCAAGAAAATTGTCCTGGAGGGGAAAGTAGAAATAGAAAAAAATCCACCAATCACCACACCTCAATGAGATCCTTTGTGGAAAACACATAGGAATATTATTACCAAATTTCAAAACCCTCAGATCAAAGAGAAAATTCTGCAAGAAACAAAGAAAAATAAAAACCAATTTAATACGCTGGAGCTACAATTAAAATTGTACAGGACTCACCAGCGGCTACAATAAAAAACCACAGGTCCTGGAATTGCATCTACTGACAATCAAAAGAATTAGGCCTGTGGCCAAAAATATCACATCCAGCAAAATTATCCATAATGTTGAACAAAAAAAAAATTTGGAAATTCAAGGAACTTGCAGATTTTTAGGACTTTATCAACCAAACCAGAAGTCAATAGAAAATTTAACATATAAGAGCCAATATCAAAGATCAATTTCAAGGAATTTAATATGGACAAGTTGTTGTTTTGTATGCCATATGCAGTAAGAGAGTAGCTCAAAAGAAAGATTGGGGCAGAATTAAAGTTAAAAACAGTAATTATGTCATAGAATTAAGGTACAGAGGAAGAACAGACACAGAGACATTATTAGAAGGGCGAGGACGACTTGTAGTTTTGAAAACCTACTCACATCAGGAATGGGTCAAATAGGCAACATATATACCATGAAGGATATAGCACTCTCCAAAATCTATAAAGAAATAAGGGAGGAAGGCTGGTGGGATGGAGAAGCAAAGGGTACAGGAAGAAGACAAGAGAGGGATCCGTGGGTGGGAGGAGGTTAAGTAACAGCAAGACAACTTAAGGAGCAGAATTTAAGCAGGGATAGGAAAGATATGTGTGTGTGTTCATGGGCAGGGGGCATGGTATGTATGTATGTGTATGTATATGTATATGCATATATTTATATATGTACACATAAATATATTCTTTCTTAACTATAGGCTGCTTGGGAGAGGTGGGAGGGATGAAAGAGGAAAAAAAGAATAAAGTAAAAAGGTGCACAGCAGAGAACAAAAGAACAATTTACAAGGAAATAAAAGAAGAGATGGACACTCATGAATAGAATTTCTTTTACTAAATATATACATACTTTCTTGAACTGGTAATTCATTGTTATGTATTTTGAATCCTCCCGGATGAATGTTCTCTTTTGTTTTGTATACCTTTTTTATTGTGTGTGTTTTTTTTAAAAAATAAAATACATTTAAAGAAATCAGAAAAAATTAAGTTAAAAAAAAAACAAATACAAAACCAAAAACAAAACAAAACAAAAACACCTGAACCTTGCTGGTTAGCAATTTATATCTCAATGAAATGACTCAGATTTAAATAATCTATATGTATCATAGACTTCTAATATTATTAGTACAGGTAATTGCCAGCCTAGGAGCTTCTTCTACTGGCTACAGAAAATGACCTGGGGTACCAAGAAGTTAAATGACTTGCCGTAATCATATAGCTAGTATTAAGTTAGAAGTGGGACTTGAACCCATCTCTTTCCCTTCAGGGTTAGTCTCTATGAAGTCCACCATAACTCGAGTTCGTATTGGTCTGCTCAGCCACAGTCGGACTCACTGTAACTGACTCCAACACAGTGCCGTCATTTGGGTCCTCTTTGAGAACGAAGGAGAACAATCACCAATCTAAAACAGGAATAACATATTAAAAGAAAAGAAAATACCACATTGGAGTCTGCTCCTACTTTGTCCTTTTTGTCCTGCCGGGCATAAGGGAAGCAAGGAATGACGGCGGTGACTCTGCTTGCTGATGCAATCTTGCAGGCATTAATCATGATGAGAAGTTCCATCAAGTTGTCATTTATCTCACCACAGCCACTCTGCACAATGTAGACATCCTCTCCGCGGACGCTTTCGCCAATTTCCACGCTACAGAGAAAGGGGAAATTAGATTAGTGATGTTCCACTGAGTATTTCAAAGTACTTTAGGTATGCTGTAGTACCCTTACTCATCACACATGGATCTATTGATGGATTAATCCAGTGATCGGTTATTCGACTACATTATCTAGCTAACTAGATCAAGCACTGGCAGGTATATGACTAAAATTCAGTTGGTACCTACTTTTAAGTTTCATGTAGAAATATCTGATATAAATGCGATTTGATGCATCAGCTATGGGTGAGAGACACCATTTCAATGTGTAAATATAAAAGTAGACAGTTCCTGCCCTCAAGGAATCAGTCAATCCACATGGAACCTTCAAAAGCTATTACAAGTTACACTTTTATATCGATGGCTTCCGGGGTCAGTTTCCATTTCTGGTCCGATGGAAAAAACATCCAGAGTCCCAAGACCAAGATTTGAATCTGGACACTGCTAATATCTAGGTGACCAAGGGCAAATCATAAATTCCAAAGTTTCTGGCAGCCCCAAATCCCCAGCATTCTACTCAAAGTTAATCCATTTTGCTTTAGAAAAGTGAATTCCTGCATTAGAGTTGCGGTACTCAACTCTTTCACTAAGACAATCCCCAAAGCAGACATAACCTTGAGCTCAGACAGGGTCCCACTGACAGGGCCCATCTCTAACGTTATCAAGAATGGTTACATTTGCCTCTGGAAAAAAAACAATTTGCTTATAATAATGCTAACAGCAATATACTAGGTTAAATTGGGTGGTTAGTTGGTTATTTTTTGTTTAGGGGGAGGGGATTATATAAGGTAGATATCTATTCAGCTTGATAATTGCTATTATTCAGCAACAAGAATAGTTCCTTCTCTCTCTCTCTCTCTCTCTCTCTCTATATATATATATATACATATATATATATATAAACCAATAC
Organism: Antechinus flavipes; assembly: GCF_016432865.1. NCBI lineage: Eukaryota > Metazoa > Chordata > Mammalia > Dasyuromorphia > Dasyuridae > Antechinus > Antechinus flavipes. Next base: position 29,687,549 of record NC_067404.1, on the reverse strand, counting down.
CTCATACCTGATTTATCTCTAGTTACTACATTTTAAGAGCATCTGGGAGTAAGGGTATGATACCCTATGTGGATAGAGAAAAGAGGAAGAGAGGAAAGGAAGAAGGGAAGAAACTAAGAAAGAAGGAAAGAAAAGAGTTTCCCACCTAATTGGTTCCAATTTGTGGGCCAGTGAGACCACTCTGGAAGACTACTATGACTTCAGGGAGGTGCTGCCTCAACAGCCAAGTGAGTTGGATTAAGTGAGAAAGGGCCATGCAAGGTCACCTGCCTTACTTTTTTCTCAGGAGCCACGGGGGTCCAGCGACCAGATAACAGGAGATGGCCCCGGATGTAAAGGGAGACCTTCCAGCCAAGCCCCATTTGGCCATTGTTTGGATCAGACTGAATGTAAATAGACATTCTTTAGGTTTAGGCCAGAAACCCTGAGGGTGATTCCCGCCCAGATTTAGTAGTAGTTGTTTTGACTAGGTGAAAGAGTAGATTCTGAGCCTCAAAATCCTGAATCATTGAATAGGTGTGGCCTAAGTCCAACTCACTAGCAGGTCACAGCATCACCTCCCAGTAGTCCAGATCCTCTTCTAGAAAGGACAAACAACTAGTGTAGGCTCTGATTGGCTCACTCTCCTAAAATGGTCAGGATTGGGGAAACTCCCACCCAACTCCCACCCCCAGCTGACAACAGCCTCTGGGAAAACACTGATGCCAAAGGTAGATAGATCTACCCCTCCCCCCTCCGTCCCCCCCCCCCCCGACTTTTCCTTCCTTCAACCCAAGAGCTGTTCCCTGACCTGGGCCCAGAAGCAGACTTAGAAGGCATTAACGACCAGAGAATCTCCCACAGCTATCATCATGTATAGGGTATGCACATAAGGGACCAAAAAAAAAAAAAAAATCCATGTCCATAATGCTCCTGCTGTTAACTGTCCTTTCCCCAATCATGGGCCCAAACAGACTATTTGTAGGAGGAGACAAAGGAGACAAACACCCCACCCCCCCAGGGACAGTCAGAAAGATAAGACATTAACCTTTGAAAACTTCCTTTAAAAAAAAAAAAAGACATCTACAGTTGATGGGAGAATATGCAAATACACCTAGAACTATTTCCTTAAACTGGGCCAGTTGCTGGGGAGATTTCTAGGAAATCACTTTCTCCCCTACCAATCCAGCACCAAAGGCTGAGTACAGAAACTAAAGGGTGCTGTGCATTAAGCCTTAGGAGAGTAGGTGAATATTTGATGCATTTCTTGATCAATAAAGGAATCTCCCCCCACCCCCACCCCCCGCCGCCCCAGGCTTTATCCTGGGGAAGGAAAAGAAAAAGAAAATGCCTAATTTAGGGGAGGAAGAAAATTCCAAGGGAAAGTTCCCCATAATCTGGGCAAAAAGTTGCCAAGGAGAGAGAAAAGGCCCCTCTAGCCAACTCCTTCCTCTTCCTCCCCTCCCCCTCTCAGCTATGCAGAATGCAACCTGCATATTCAGCAGTGACTTATTGAAATTCCAGGCCTCCCCCCCCCACCCCAAAGGCTAAAAGGAAGAGGGACAAAAAAAAAAAATCAAAGCTATCATTTTAGGTTGGGTAACTTTGAATCCTGCTGCTGCTAGCACACATCCCCAAATGCAAGGACCACAGTTCATATCCCTAATTTAGCACAACTTTTATTATTATTATTATTAATAGCTTTTTATTTTTCAAAAATACATGCAAAGAGACTTTTCAGCATTCACCCTCACAAAACCTTGTGCTCCAAATTGTTCCCCCTCCCCCAGACAGCAAGTAATCCAATATAGGTTAAACATGTAGCATAAGACTTTGGCAACTTCTGGCAAAGGGCCACAGACCCCCCCCCCAACTGTTTTGAATACATAAAGTAAAAATACATGATTACCAAAGGAAACCAATTATCCTGAAATACAGTGAACAATTAAAAAAAAAACTCAAGGTTGTTGTTGTTTTTTTTTTTTTTAAAGACCCACAGATTAAAGGCCCCTAGCTATCCATAAGGGACCACTGACTCACTGGCCCCTAAGAGAAGATCTCCAAAGGCCAGCTGCTAAGCAGAGCCAGAAGCCATGAGTTCAAATTCAGCCTCAAAAAGTTCTTCGTTTACAGCATCAAGGACTGTGCTAAGTGCTCTATGAATGAATATCCTCTTTAATTCTCAGCAACTGTGGGAGGCAGGTGATGGGGTGAATGGATGCCAGAAAAATACTATGTCTGTACATGATAAGGCCAGCACAAGGTAATTCTCCAGGGTCAGCTTGCTCTTCCTGGGGGGAGGGGAGGGGGGGAAGAAGGCACTCAGATACTGGCTCACAGCCAGGGCTACAATATTTTGCTAGTATCCATTCACCCCATGAATAGGTACAATTATTACCTCTCTTTTACTGATGGTGAAACTGAGGCAGAAAGAAATGACATCCAAGGCACCCCACTGAGCTTTTTTTTAAGTTTGGGGGCCACTGAGCCATATCTCAATGGCCCAAGAAGTGGCTGACCTGGGACTTGAACTTCAGTTCCTTTGGCTCCAAATCCAGTCCTCTTTACAATCAATACCACAAAGCTAAGCAGCAAACCTGAGGTTGAGGCTGAGCCTCCCTCTATAGAACCACAATAAGCCAAAAATATTCTCATTCATTCAAGGAAAATCCTTAGCAATGGCCCCCAGCTGTTCATTTTTGCCTCCCTTTCCCATACTCCAAGGGCGTAAGTCAACAAGCATTTATTATGCTCCAACTAGTTGCCAACACAGCTTCAGACAAGGTCCCCTAAACACACACTCTTAGCTCAATCCCACAGAAGAGAAGAACCCAAGGTTGAGGTTTTGTGGAAAGAATACAGAACCCTTGGCCGGAAATCCTGCTCCTCCACATCCCAGTCAGAGAGACCCTGGACCAATCAGCCACTGCCCCTTGGGGCTACAACTTTCCCCCTCCCCCAAAGAAGGCAGCTTCTTAACCTTTTCAGCAGGTCCTAGACAATGCCCTCGGGCGTGAACCCCCAACTGAGAACCATGGATTCAAACCAGTTTTTCAAAAGCTAAATGGCAGTTAGCATTTAATGAAAAATTTACAAACCACTGTTTTCTCATTTAAAGTTCCCAGAATCCCCCTTCTTCCCCCATCCCCCCGCCAAAATCTGTCCATGGGCCTCAGAATAAAAATCCCTGGACTACCAAGGCTCCCTTCCAACTCAAAATTTATGTTCCTAAAATTCTCCATTGTGTTCTCTCTTGCTGTCTGAGGGCAGGGACCATTTCATGTTTGTCTAGTATCCCCAGCCTTTTGCCCAGTAATTAAAAGTTTACTGAGTCTGGCTACTTTCAAACCCCAGGGTGCTGGGGTTCATTAACAATAATTAACAGACATTAATTAGGCAAAAATTAATAGGGCCCTCTAAGGTTTGCAAAGCATTTCCCAAGTATCCTCATTTAGTCTATACAACAATCCTATAAAGCGCTACATGCGCTTATTATTATTCCCATTTTCCAGATTAAGGAGACATAAACAGTGAGTCAGGAAAAATCCAGATTCAAACCAGGCCTCTAACATCTACCGGCTCCTAGGAGTCTGCATCCAGTGTGAGAAAACATCTCGGACACCATCAAAGCCCAATTTCTACATTTCAGTTAAGGAAACTGAGGCCCTAATATGGGGGGGGGGTTTGAACCCAAATTCTTTCCATTCCCCAAACACCAGCGTTTTTTTTTCTATAGCACAATGACGCTTCTCAGTGCGATTCTGGGTACGCCCCCCCTAAACTCTCCCCAAGCCAATCTGCGCAGGGAGAGGGGTACACTAAATCTTAGTTCCAATCTCTATCCCTGTTTTACAGGTGAGAAGACTGAGGCACGGGAGAGGTTAAGTGACTTGCTCACAGTCATATAGCTATCAAGAGACGGAACTAGTACTTAAACCCAAGCCTCCAGCTCTAACCACTACACCACACTGCACTGTAACAATCTATCACTGGCTGCTACAAAGCAAAGGCCCGGTCCAAGGCGCCCACGCCCAAGGCTAGCTGGCGACATGGGCCTTGGTCGCACAACCCCCAACCGAGGGGGGAAGGGAGAGGGGGGTTCGAATCTTTGTCCGTTTTTTCCGTTGATCCGCCAGCCAGCTCGCCCTCCCCTGTCACGAGCCGCGATCCCGGCCACAAAGTGGCGACGACTAGTACCGACCCTTCTGCCCACCTCTCTGCCCCCCCCATTCCCTCCGGATAGCCCCCCCAAAACCACGGCCCTAGCCCATTAGCCTGGATCCCAACACCACGGTCTACCGATAGCCCAACTACCAGCGCATGCGCGCGCGTCAGACCGGCCGGCCGGCCACAGGCCAACAGCCCCGACCCACGACCCGGCCCCGGCCCCGGCCCCGGTTCCAGCTCTAATCCCAGTTTCACCCCGGGCCCCGGCTACTCACCAGGTCTCCTGATTACTGAATTTCTTAGTTACCACCTTGCCCAGTTCCAGGCCCAGACGATCGGTGATCTTCTGGGACAGATCCTGGTGAGAACTACCGCTGAAAATCTTGATATTCGGCATCTTCAGCCTAAGGTCCTCGGTAGACCGACCTCGGCGGTCACGGTGGGTGGGTCCGGGGCTCGATAGATAAAGCCTGAGGCCGTAAGGCAAGGTTGGGGAGAGGTGACTCGGCAACAAGAGCCTACTCACTACGACGCCTCGGCCATCTTGCCTTCCCGCCAGCCGCTCGCGTTCTTATATTGTCTGCCGGTTGGGAGGGTGGAACACTAGCTGAGCGTTCGGCCTCCGCCTCTCCCTATTGGTCGTCTGGTAACTAGGGGCGTTGCCCTCTCTGCGACCCCACCCCCCTTCAGGGTAACTTATCCCGGATTGGCTGACAAGCAGAGAGGGGGTGGGGCGGCCAGAAGCCGGCTCTCAAGCGGCGGAGTGAGGCGAGGGCAAACTTAGCAGGTGAATCGGCTGGATGCGAGCGGCGGCTAAGGACTGATGCGCAATCTAGCGGATCGCTTGGGCCAATTACGCTTTGCGGACTCCGGGGGCTTCTTCAGCCCCAGAAACGGAATCCGGGCCACCCGCCTAGTTTCTGTCAACGGTCAACCCCAAATCGAGACATCGAGGCGGAAGCCACCTGTTTCCGCAGATCCCGAGGGACTTAGCGGGGAAAGCATTTCGGAAAAGATCGATTAATGCAGCCCCTGTCTGTAGCAACATAGCAGAAAGCAATATGGAGGGATAATGCCAAGAACTTATCTAGGGAGGCTATTTCCTATGAAAATAGAGGATGTAAACTCCTCGTGGCAGGTAGGTGGTCTAGTGGTTTAGCTAGGTGGGGCAGGAGTCAGGAAGAGCTGGATTCAAATTCTGCCTCAGTGTGACCCTGGGCAAGTCACTTCACCCTGTTTGCCTCAATTTCCTCATCTGTAAAATGGGCTGGAGAGGGAAATGGGAAACCACTCTGGGATTTTTGCCAAGAGAACCCCGAGGTTCGGGACTGGACAGCGACAACAAATCTGGAGGTGGGGGGAGCTGATTGGGGTTGGACAATAAATGCTTAATTACTTGATGATTTAAAATAAATAAATGTTGATTGTGAATTAATTTACCGAACACACTCAATACCATTTTCTGATCTCGGGGGAGTCCTTTCCCACCCCTGATCCCGGCTTTGTTTCCTTCCCTGGACGTGTTATTTCTCTGCTATTTCACTGCCTTCTCGGGCAAGGTTCCTTCCCCCAAAGTGGGTAGGTGGGTACCTTCCCTTGCAAAGGCCAACTACTCAAGAGTTCGACCCAAACCAGATGAAAATGTAATTGGATTATATCTTGTAAATAAAAAATTAAAAAAAAGAAAGAAAATTAATCGGGCAATATTTAACAAAATGCAAATACAACAGAACATCGACAATATTAATAACACCTTTCTTGGCACCTCCATTTTCTTTTATTTTAAATCTATTGTTACTACTTTCTTTTTTTCCAATTACAATGTGAAAACAATTTCTTTTTTAGCTTTTTATTTTCAAAATACATTTTTTCATCCTTTTAAAGATTTTTTCCCCCGTCTAGACAGCAAGTAATCCAAGATAGGTTCAACATGTTGGGACTACCATTGGTTCAAGGTCCCAGCGCCAGGGTCATTTACCAGCGATGGGATCTGAACCCAACTCCTCCTTGGCTTTCTAATTCCTACAAAGCCATTTTGGGTCTTGATTTTTAAAAATTGAGATAATGGATATAAAACACCATGTAAACTGTAAAAACATGTAGAAAATTCTAGGGCTTCTCATGCTACTCATAGCCTCGAGGACATCTAGGGAGAAAGTCCCTCTGCCTACATCTGGAAGGAACTTAGAAATCACGTGATCCTGTGGTAACAATTACTATTGACAAAGAAAACCACAAATTTACATTATCTGAGTTGTAGCATATTTTTATCTTATCAAGCATTTCCCAATTACATTTCAGACATCACTCCGGGGTGGATTAACTTTGAATTTGACATGTCTGAGTGAGACTAATCTTCTGATTTTTCAGATGTGGAAAGTGAGAGCCAGAAAGATTAAGCCACTTTCTTTAAGTGAACTCTGGTCTTTTGACTGTCAATGGAATACTATTTATTTCCCAGTGTGCCTCACTGCCTCAAACGAGGGAGGGAATCTGGAAACCCACTCAGCCTCTGCTCTCAAAATAAGATTTGAACTGTGGAGACTGAATGTGGATCACAACATAGTATTTTGATTTTTTTTGTGTGTATTATTTACTTGCTTTTTCTTTCTTTCTTTCTTTCTTATTTTTTTCCCTTTTTGATTTGATTTTTCTTGTGCGGCACCTAAAATGGGGAAATTGGTATAGAAGAATTACACGTGTTTAATACATATTGGATTACTTGCTGTCTAGGTGAGAGAGGGAAGGGGAAGGGAGGGAGAAAAATTGGGAACACAAGGTTTTGCAAGGGTGAATGTTAAAAACTATCTTTGCATGTATTTTGGAAATAAAAAAAACTATTATTAAAAAAAAAGACCAGAATGGGAGGGGGGAGACTTGACCTTTGCTGTGATGTCTCTCACTCCTCCCATTCATAACACAAGCGAATCTTGTTTTGTAGAATACCTTGTCTTACCTTCTAGTTAAGAGACTGTGATTAGTGGATAGAGAAATGCCCTTTTGAGGTGCCATTCATTCCATAAAGTTCTAACATTGATGTCTAAACTGTCCAGTGTGACTTGGGGGGTGGTTCTGGATCTGTACTTTCATCATTGTCTTCCATTCAGATAACAGTTGTCTGGGGACACTAAAAGCTTTAGTGAGTTGTCCATGTTCACACAGCTCAGTATGAATCAGAGGTGAGACTTGAACTCGGATCCTCCTCACTTTTGACTCTTCCCTTTGCTCTTGCTTATTATGTGAAACCTTGCAAGATATCTTGGGATTTACAACTAGATTTCTTTCTCATGGACCATGTCTTAAACCCAAATCACTGTGGCTTTCATCGATCGGCCAACAATAGGTGCCAGGCCAAGTCTTTCCTGGTCATTATTTGGATCCTCATTGGGCCAGAGTAAGTATAAAGAGCAATTTCTGTTTTGGCCAGAAACCTGAGGGTCTTCCAGATTTATTTATTTTCTTGAGGTTTCTCCCAGATTGATTTTTGACTAGGTAAGAGGCCATTTTCTGCCTCATTTCTTACCTAGCTTTAATCACTCATTGGTCGTTGCCTCAGTCAAACTGAGACCTGGGAAAGAGCTTAAAAAGGCCACTGTCTCCCACTGTATCCAGGGACATCTCCAGTCATCCTGATCTATATCTGGCCACTGGACCCAGATGGCTGTTGTGCAAAGTCACACAACCCTCCATCTCTTAAATCCAGTTCACTTACATGTCATGGCATCTCCCTTCCCGATGTCCCTGGTCCTCTTCGAGAACAAAGGACGAACCATTTATGTGACTCAAGCTGCAGAAATGATCATTTGGGAAAGTCACGTATAAATCTTTGAACACAAAGTAGGGTTATAGCAGAACAGCTTTCTTCAAAGCGAAATTACTGAAGAGTGTTGGTATTATTTCACTGCTCAAGTGGAAAGAACTAGACTGTTCTTTCCAATGCATCCAAGTGCCACCTTGGCACAACTTGGAGAGTCTGGGCCAATTACTATCTTGCAAATCTTTCAAAATTCCAGGCAGAATTCCAGTTTAAGGAGCTGGGGGAGGGTGTGCATAAATTAATATGTGATTTCAAGTTTATTAAAATGAAAGGACATTGCTACAGTCTACATGACGTGTCCTTTGGCCTGTTCCCAGTTGCATCAGTGATTCTAGATGGACTTCAGTGGCGATGGGGTGGGGGGCAGAGGGGAGAGGCCAAGACAGAGAGCAAGGCTGTTGGTGACTTATGTATCTCATGTCTCCCAGGACAGAAAAATCAGGGACAAGGAAAGATGAAGACCTGAGCCTGGAGCACAGCAAGGAAACTGGGGCTTTGAAGAAAATCAGGGGTCTGATGAGAAAGAGAGAGAGAGAGAGAGAGAGAGAAAGAGAGAGAGAGAGAGAGAGAGAGAGAGAGAGAGAGAAGAGAGAGAGAGAGTGTGTGTGTGTGTGTGTGTGTGTGTGTGTGTTGCTTAGAGGGGAAGGAGAAAGGAATCTTACGATTTACCAGGAATCTGGGCTTTTAAATCTGATGCCTTAGCAGGGGGTTTGGCTGGAATTTCTCTTATGATCTCTAGGCCCATTAACCCACAGACCCCCTTCTCCATTTATATTCACTAGATGTTTGCTATTTCTTTTCTCTTGTACAAGCTCAGATGCCCTAGAATTTCTGTTGAATTTGGGAAATGGTTGTTATTTTTAAGTATATGAAGGGTGAATCCCTCACCTAAGAGGGATTAGTTTTGTCCTACGTGGGGGGAGGAAGGGAAGAGAACTGGAAGCCATGGGTGGAAGTCACAAAGAAACAAATTCATGTTTTATGTCAGGAAAAAAAAATTCCTAACAATTAGAATTTTCCAAAAGTCTAATAGGCTGTCTTCACAGATAGTGTATTCCTCTTTATCGGAGACCTTAAAGCAAAGACAGGATGTTTACCTGTCAGGTATGGTGTGAAGGGAAATCTGGCCTGAACCAAATGGTCTTTTGAGTCCCTTCCAACTTTGTGATTTTTTTTATCTGGATTTGGAGTCAGAGAATTAGGGTTCAAAATCTGTTTCTTCAGATTTATGATTTGTCTGGGCCTTATTTTTCCTTTTCTGGTTAAAAAAAAAAAAGACCATAATCTCTACAATCCCCATCAATTCTAAAACTGAAATGCTTATGAATTAGTGGGGAACATAATTTGGTCTGTTCTAAAACTTTTGTAACATAATGTCCTGAAATATTTTATGACTTGTTTGTTTCCTCTTATAAAAGTCTTTATCGCACAGGGGAATGTAGGTCATTTGGCTCTGGCTAGTGCTGTCTGAAGCAAGGCTGGGTATTTTCTGATTGCCAACGTTTGCAGCTGTCTATCTCAGAAATAATAATTCTGAATCTCTAAACCTTTGGCGTAATCTCACATTCTCCCCTCCTCTAGTCTCCATAAAGCATTAGACATCTTCCTTGCCAAGATTAATCCCCTATGGCCTGATTCAACCTTTAATTTCACGATGAGGGGTCTAGTTTAGGACCCATAGGTATTTAAGAGATATTGTTCTATATGTTGAATTAGAAGGTAAATTTCTGGAGGACAGAAGATCTTTCCTTTTTGTCTTTTTATTTATAGTAGCCAGCACAGTGGCTAGCCCAGGTTTGTTGACTGATGATCGGAGTTCTTCAAACTTTGAAAGTTGATTGTCTTTACAATATTGTCGTTCTATAACTCGTTTTTCTGGTTCTGCTAACTTCATATTACATCAGTTCCTAGAAATTTTCCCAGTTGCTTTGAAATTGTCCCTTCATCATTTCTTATAGCACAATCGATTTCCATCTCATTGCTATGCCATAACTTGGTCGGCCATTCCCCAATTGAGGGGTCCCCTTTCAAGTTTCCATTTCTTATTTGCTATTTAAGTAGGATTTAAGAGACTGACTCAATCAGCCCCTTTCCTTATAATAAGATCATAGATTTATAGCTGGATGAGACCTTAGAAGTCATCTGAATCGATTCCCATCTCTAATTTACATTGAGGAAACTGAGGTACGGAAAAGTGAAGTGATTTGCCCAGCGTTACCCAGCTAGTGAGTAGCTGAGGGAAAAATCAAATCGAGATCTTTCTTATTTCAAGTCCAGGATCCCATCTGTGGTGCCAAATTGCTGCTCTTCTCCCTTGTTTCCCTCTTTAGTGTCCCTCTACACCAATGACAACCATTTCTGAAGTCTTTACTGTCTGCAGAGCGCAGTGCTTGCTGGGGGTGGAGGGGAAGGGAGGAGAGATATTGCCCCTATGTTCACTCGAGAGGATCTTTGCTCTCACTGTATGTTTTCTTTTTAGTCTTTCCCATTTCGGTAGCCCTGTGATCTGCTGTGACAGCATGGTACAGTTGAGGCAGGCTCTCTCCTTCTGTACCCTGGCCCCCAAAGTAAGGTTTGCCTTAAATATAACAGCATAAAAAAACCATCCCCCTTGACATTACTGTAACTGGGAATGGTAAACACCACTTACCAGTTTGGGATAAGGATCTATTAAGATAAAAAGAGGGGAAAGAATGTTAGAAAAATAAGATCCAAGGCTTGGGGGAGAGTGGGGGAGGGTTGGGTGTGTGCACAGAATTTCCAATGGGAAGTATGTTAAACAAAGAAAATAGGTAAAACAACAGTATGTGAGGCATATCTAGGAATTGTTTATTTACAAAGGCTTAGTCCCAGATTCTTGGACTCGGATTGAACTCACAGATTTTCTGCAAACTCATTTGCAGAGTCCTCAAATCAGGAAGCATCTACTAAGCTCCTATTAGGCCTCAGGTGAGGGAGTGTGCTCAACTGGGAATAAAAATAAAGGCTGGACCAGTTCCTGTCCTCAAGGAACTTATTCTCTGAGGCAAAACTTCTTAAACTGTGGGCCACAACTCCATATGGATTTACATGTGGGGTCACCTAACTGAATATAAGGATTGCAAAATTATGATTTATCAGTACATGTTTGATTTGTATGCCTACTTTATATATCTATATACCCGGGATCACGTATTTCCATATTTATCATGTTGTGTAAGAAAAACCAGACCAAAAGGTAGAAAACCACAAGAAAGAAAAACTGCCAGTTAGTATAAAAATATGTTTTTAAAAATTGCACATATTTAATTTAAATCAGATTGTTTGCTATCTTGAGGGAGGGGGATGCAAGGGAGGGAGAAAAATTTGGAACACCAATTTTTTTTTTTTAGTTTCCATAGTTCTTTCTCTGGATGTGGACAGGGTTTTCCATCACAAGTCTTTTGAAATTGTCTTGGATTACCGAATTACTGAGAAGAGCTAAGTCTATCATACTGCATCATACAATGTTGATGTTGTATATAATATTCTTCTGGTTATGCTCACTTTGTTGAGGTCTAGCTTTGGGGTACCTAAATGAAATTAGGGTTAAGGTCTAATGGCAGGTTTGGGGTACAGATTCGGCGCAAGGGGGTCTAGTAGCGGCGCGAGTTCCCAATAAAAGCATTTATTGGCCCAGAGAGCTAGATTGATAAAAGAGGTTTATTATTAGATAAGCAAAGTTAAAGTATAGGAGAAGGTAGAGATAAAGAGGGCACTGGACAGAGGGTCCAGTGGACAGAGGGTCCTCACATGGTAGCCATGTTTGGACTCTCTGCAAAGAGGGGTTCCCAGCGTGGCCTTTTTATAATAGGAGACTTAGCTCGAGGGGCTTTCGGGTGTAGCCCCAAAGTTGGCTCATATCCGGGTGGGGCTGGGAACAGGTCAGATCTTCTATTGGAATTCAAAGGGACCAGGATTTGTGAGTTAAAGGGCAATTTACATTATTAACTAGGAGAGGGTGGGAATCTAGAAAGCAAGCTTTCCCGCATCAACTTCACTAAGCATCACTTCATATGAGTCTTTCCATGATTTTCTGAAATCACCTGCTCATTTCTTATAGCACAATAGTATTACATTAAAATCTTATAACAATTTGTTCAGCTATTCCCTGACGGACATCTCCTCAAATCCCAAGTCTTTGACACCACAAAAAGAACTGCTATAAATATTTTTGTACATATGAGTCCTTTTCCTTTTTTAATGTTCTCTTTGGGATACAGATCTAGTAGTGGTATTACTGGATCAACTGATATACATAATTTCATAGCCCTTTGACCGAAGTTCAAAATTATTCTCCAGAACGATCAGTTCAGACCTCCATCAACAGTGTATTAGTGTCCCAACATTCACACATTCTTTCTGATATTTATTATTTTCCATTTCGTTCATATCAGCAAATCTGATAGTTGTTAAGTGGCACCTCAAAGTTGCTTTAATTTGCATTTTTCTAATCAATACTGGATTTTTTGTATAATTAAAAATAGTTTTGATTTCTTCATCTGAAAACTTCCTGTTCAAGTTATTTGACTATTTGTCAATTGGGACTTGTATTCTTATAAATTTGAATCAGTTCCCAAATATTGGGAATATTTATCTAAGACATTTGATGTAAAAAATCTTTCCCAGTTTCTGCTTTTCTTCTAATCTCGGCTGCATTGATTGTGTTTGTGCAAAATCTTTTAAATTTAATATAATCAAAATTGTCCATTTTACACCTAATGACGCTCTGTATCTTGTTTGGTCATAAATTCTTCCCTTCTCCATAGATCTTATAGGAAAACTATTCTTTGTTTTCCTGATTTGCTTATGGCATCACCCTTTATGTTTAAATCATGTACTCATTTTGATCTTATTTTGGTATATGGCAGGGATGGGGAACCTTTTTTCTGCCAAGGGCCATTCAAATATTTATAACATCATTTTAAGGCCATATGAAATTATCAACATATAGAACTCAAGCTAGCTTTCATCTGTGGTTGCCTTAGCAAATAATTTCTAGGTCTTATGGTCTATGGGCCCAATGTTCCCCAGCCCTGGTATGTGATATAAGATATTGATCTGTATCTAATTTCTGTCATACTGTTTTCTGGTTTTCCAAGTGGTTTTTGACAAATAGTGAGATCTTGTGCTAAAAGTAAGGATCTTTGGGTTTATTTAACAATAGATTACTATAGTCATTTACAGTTGAGTCTTGTCTAATCCATTCTACTGACCCACCCCTCTATTTCTCAGTACCAGAGACATTTTTCATAATTACTGCTTTATGATCTAATATTACTGCTTTGAGGTCTAGTACAGCTAAATCACCTTCTGTCTTCTAGATAAATTTTGTTATGATTTTTTTCTAGCTATATAAAATAATTTTTTGGTAACTTGATTAGTATAGCACTGAATAAGTAAATAAATTTAGGTAGAATTGTCATCATTATTATATTTTTTCTAATTATTATTTTTTAAATAATGTTAAAATAAATAAATAATAATGTTTTAAAAGGAAAGGATAACAGCAAAATTATCTGTGATATCGTATGAGAAAAAAATGGACATTGAAAGAACTTGCAGATTTTCAGGACTTTCTATCAAGCAAACCCAAAGTTAATAGAAAATTTAACACATAAAATCAGTTTCAAGGAACTCAACATGGAAAATTGATTTATGGGGTTTTTTTACTTGGAAAATGTATAGCATATGCTTAAGACTGACATCAACAACAGGGTATCTCACAAGAAAGATTGAAGCAGAGTTAAGGTAAAAATAAAAATTATATCATACAAATGAAGTGCAGAGGAAGAAAAGATAAAGAAGCATTAAAGGGGGAAAGGAGAGCTTGTAGTTTTGAAAACCTACTCACATCAGGAATGAGTCAGATACTACATATATACCATGAAGCGTATAACACCTCCAAAATCTATAAAGAAACAAAGCAGGGGGGGGGGGAGGAGGAGGGGAATGGTGTAAGAGAAGCAAAAGGTGAGGGAAGAAGACAAGGGAGGGATCCATGGGTGGGGGGATAGCAAGGCAAGTTAAGGAGCAGAATTAAAGCAAAGTCAGCAGGGAAAGGAAAGATATGTATGTGTGTATGCATATGTATGTATATATCTACATATGTATACATAAACATATCTTTTCTTGACTATGGCGGGCTGGGGGTAGGGGTGAGGGATGAAAGGGGAAAAAAGAACAAAGAAAAAAAGGTGTGCAGAAGAGAACAAAAAGAAGTAAAAAAAATTGACATTCATGAATATAATTTCTTCTACATATATGTGTATATGTGTGTATACACACACACACACACACACACATGTTTTTTCTTGACCTGGTAATTTGCTGTTATATATTTTGAATCCTCCCTGATGTTCTGCTGGGCACATGACAATGTTCTCTTAAAAAAATAAAAGGAAAGGATAGGAGTAGAATTTATTAGGAAAAAAATACGACTAGTAATCATTGATCCCAAAGTCACTTAAAGATGCAATAATGAAAAAGACCTATCTACATTGTATGTCAGCTGTGTATGCTAGATATATGTAAATATATATGTGTGTGTGCCTGTAATTGTGCATATATGTATATGTATATATATATATATTATGTGAGTGGGTGTGAATATATTCATATGTGTATATGTGTGTGTGTGTGTGTGTTTATATATGCATGTATCTCTCTCCCTCTCTCTCTCTTTATATCTTTATTTATTTATGCTCAACTGTAGCCTACTTGGAGGAGGTGGGAAGGGATGAAAGAGGAAAACAATAATAAAGTAAAAAGTGCACAGCAGGAAACAAAATAATAAATTACAATGTAGCAAAGATAAGAGGCAGTCAAAAATATTACCACTTCTATTGTTTTATATGTTACTTTAAAATGGAAATTTATGTTTCATATTTTGAATCCTCCCTGATGTTCTGCTGGGCACATGACAATGTTCTTTTAAATAAAAAAAGGGAAGGATAGGAGTAGCATTTCTTAGGAAAAAAAAGTAGGGTTAGTAATCATTGATCTCAAAGTGAAACTTAAATAGGCAATCATGAGAGAGATATACTTTATATGTCAGCCATTTTAATATTAATTAATTATTAATTACTAATAATAAATAAAATCAATTAATCTAATATTAATTAGATGCATGTTTATATTTGTGTAAATACATAAGTATATATGTATGTGTGTAGGTGTTATCAGTGGGTGAAATTCATATTTATGCATATATATGTATGTGTATAAGTGTGTAAATATTTGTATGTATATATGTATATATGTGTGTATGTATGTATGTGTCTGTGCATAAATATATCCATCCACAGTTATAGCCTGCACGTAGGTGCATGTTTACATATGGGTTGTTACCCATATGTATATGTGTATGCATGTAGGTGTGTATACCTGTGTATATAGACACACAATATCTATACATATAGACATGTGGTAACATATGTTGTGTGGATTGTGGGCTGGAGTGAATATATATTCATATTATATATGTGGGGTGTATTACATATGTCTTTTGTGTGTATATATGTGTGCATACATGTCTATCTATATCCATATCTAGTCATATGTATAAATATGTGTATAGTCAACTGTAGCCTTCTTGCTGGAAGTGGGAGGGAATGAAAGGGGGAAGAGGTATAAAATAAAAAGTGCACAGCAGGGAGCAAAAAATAATCATTTATAAGGAAGCAAAGAAAAGATGGACAGTGGTGAATACCAGCTCTTCCATTTTTTTTTTTCTTTCTTGAAATGGAAATTTTTTATTGAATATTTTGAGTTCTCCTGGATGTTCTGCTGGGTACGACAATGTTCTCTTATAAAAGAAATATTTAAAAAAGGAAAGGTTAGGAGCAAACTTTATTACTAAAAAATACAACTAATAATCATTTATCTCAAAGACAAATTTAAAGACTCAGTCATGAGAGAGATGTATGTTATATGTCAGCCATATTAATATTATTTATAATGCATGTTTACTTATGTGTAAATACATATTTATATATGTATGTATATATACGTTGGTGTGTGTACATTTGTATATAGCTATATGTATTGTGTGGGTATGAATATATACACTATATATATGTATTTATACATATATATATATATAATCTATACATTTATATCTATCTATCTCCACGCTCAACTGTAACCTACTTGCGGAAGGTGGGCTAGTATGAAAGGGGGGAAAAATAAAGTAAAAAGTATAAAGCAGAGAGCAAAATTCTACCTTAGAAGGAGGCAAAGAAAAGATAGACAGTCATTATTATAATGATTTCTATGTTGGAAATTGATTATTGCATATTTTGAGTTGTTTTTGATGTTCTGCTAATCACATGAAAATGTTCTCTTAAAAATAAATAGAAAAGGATAGGAGAAGAATTCAATAGAAAAAAAGTAAGGTTAATAGTCATTGGTTTCAACGTCAAACTTAAAAAATCAATGATGAGAGACATTTACATTATATATTAACCTAATATTTAGATTCTTATTTACATTTGCATAAATGAATATGTATAGGTATCTGTCTGCATGTAGATGTGTGCATGTGTATATTGATATATGTACTTTGTGTGTGGGGAGCAGATGTGAATATATATATATATATATACACACGTGTGTGTGTGTGTGTGTGTGTGTGTGTGTGTGTGTGTGTGTTTGTATTACACACTTGTAATGCTCTGGTTAGCTTCCTGGAGGTCTTGGGACCAGCCTTGGTCTCAGTAGAATAATAACCACAAGAATGGTCAGGAATAAAGTCCAAAGTCTATCTCCTTCACAGTCTGTCTCCTTTGCCTGAGGCCAGACTAGCTTTCTGGAGGCCCTCCAGAATGGGTCTTGGTTTCAATGCCGGAGGCAGGAGAGCCACCGCGAAGCTGATCAAAGATGGAATCTCTCTCGTCTCAGTGGAGAAGTGAAGGAGCCAGGACAGCCACCACAAAGATCTCTATCTTCCAGTCTGTCTCCCTCCCAGAGCTCTTAGCTCTTATGTACTCTATTACAAGTACTTCATCAGAGGTATCAAGAGGGGTCAACTTGTAGAACTATACTAAGTACTAGAGAATCATTATCTTAATTCTACTGAATTAACACTTTGTTTTAGGATTAAATCAATCATACTGAAGTAGAGAACTCACATGCTAAACTAGAAACTAAATAACTATTGTCTTATCCATTCCACGGAGTTAACACCTTATTGTAGGATTAAATCAACCATAATCCTGCCCTTTACACAGCCTTGTGCAAATATGTGTGTATACATGTATCTATTTATCTATCTACCCACCTATCTCTATCTCTCTATAGTCATATATATATGTGTGTGTGTGTGTGTGTGTGTGTGTGTGTGTGTGTGTGTGTGTGTGTCTGTGTGTGTGTGTGTATAAATATATCTATCCTCAGCTGCAGTCTACTTGGAGGAGGTAGGAAGGGATGAAAAGAAGAAAAAGAATAAAGTAAAAAGTTCATGGCAGGAAGCAAAACTTTACAAGGAAAGAAATAAAGATGGACAATGATGAATATAATATCTTCTATTGTTTTATATGCTTTCTTGAAAGGAAAATTTATTGTTACACATTTTGAGTTCTCTCTGATATTCTGTTTGGGCACATGACAATGTTCACTTAAAAATAAAAGAAAGAATAGGAAATAGAATTTATTAGAAAAAATGTAGGGCTAATAGTTACTGATCTCCAGCTCAAACTTAAAGATTCAATCATGGTTGAGATCTACATTAGATGTCAGCCATATTAATATTTTTAGATGCATGTTTATATATATATATATGTAAACACATGTGTATATTATATATTTATACGTGTAGGTGTGAACTTGTGTATATAGATATTTGTATTTTGTGGGTCTGTATGCAGGTATGAATAAATATGGATATATGTATATATATATTGTATATGCATTTATACATATATACATGTGTTTACATATATGTATATAGCTATATAAGTATATCTATATATCTATATCTATCTATGCATCTCTCTCTCTCTCTCTCTCTCTCTCTCTCTCTCTCTCTCTCGTTTTCTCTCCATGCTCAATTGCAGCCTGTTTGGGGGGAGGTAGGAGGGGTGAAAGGGGGAAAAGGAATAATGTAAAAAGTGCACAACAGGGAATAAAACAATAATTTACAAGAAAAGAAAAATAGATGGACAGTGATGAATATAATCTCTTCTATAGTTTTATATGCTTTCTTGAAATGGAAATTTATTGTTAACTATTTTGAGTCCTCCCTGAAATTCTGCTGGGCACATGATAATGTTTGTTTAAAAAATAAACATTAAAAAAAGTAAGGGATCAGAATAGAACTTACCACAAAAATAATAGTCATTGGTCTCAAAGTCAAACTTAAAGATTCAATCATGAGAGAGCTCTATGTTACATGTAAGCTTTATTAACAGTATTTTAAGTGTATGTTTACATATGTGTGAACACACATGTATGCATTGTGATTATGCATGTAGGTTTGTATACATGTGCATATAGGTATATGTATTATTAGTGGGTGAGTGGTCAACTATAGCCTGCTTTTGGGAGGTGGAAGGAAATGAAAGGGGGAAGAGGAATAAAGTAAAAATTCCACAGCAGGAAGGAAAAGAAAACTTACAAGGAAGCAAAGAAAAGATGGACACTCATTTTGAGTTCTCCTTGATATTCTGCTGAGCACATGACAATGTTCTCTTATAAAAGAAATATTTTTTTAAAATAAAAGGAAAGGTTAGGAACAGAAGTTATTAGAAAAAATACAACACGTAATCATTGATCTCAAAGTCAAACTTAAAGATTCAATGATGAGAGAGATCTATATCATATATTATCCATGTTAATAATATTTTAGATGCATGTTTTCATATGTTTAAATACACACACAATGATATATGTGTGTTGTGAGGGTAGGATGTGAATATTATATATATATATGTATGTATGTATGTATGTATGTATGTATATAGATGTGACTGTGTATATATATATGTGTGTGTGTCTGTGTGTATTTATATGTGTATATATCTATATCTATACTCATATACATAAATATATCTATGGTCAGTTGTAGCCGGCTTGATGGAGGTGGGAGGGGATGAAAGGGGGAAAAGGAATAAAGCAAAAAGTGCACAGCAGGGAGCAAAAAAAAAAAAAAAACCTTACAAAGCTGCCAAGAAAAGATGGACAGTCATGAATGTAATATTTCCTAATGTTTTATATGGTTTCTTGAAATGGAAATTTATTATTGCATATTTTGAGTTGTCCCTGATGTTCTTTTAGATACAGGACAATGTTCTATTATAAAATAAAAATAAAAAAATAAAATGAAAGGGTAGTAATAGAATTTATTAGAAACAAAAGTAGGGCTAGTTGTCATTGATATTAAAGTCAGACTTAAAGATTCAGTCATAAGAGAGAACTACATTATATATCAGGCACATTAGTATTATTTTAGATCTATGTTTACATATGTGTGGATACATGTATGTGTGTGCATACAAGCATGTGTACATGCAGAATGGAGAGGGAGAGAGAAAAAAGTGCATAGCAAAAAAAAACAAAAGAAAGTTTAAAAGAAAGCACAGAAAAGCAGGGCAGCTTTGAAAATGATGGGCAGTATTCGTCACATAATTTTTTAAAGTAAAAAGTAAGAAATAGAAATTCATGGTTTTATATTGAATCATCTTATGTTGGGCTGTGTACAAGGAAATGTTCTTTTTTTCTTTTTCTTTGTATTTAAGTTCAAAATGAGTAAAAAAAGAAAAATAGGTAAAAATAAAAAATAAATAGGTCTGATCATGTTATCTCCCCACCCTCACTTAGTCAAATCCAGTGGCTGCCTTCAGGAATCTTAACATAAAACTCTCCCTTTGATGTTCAAAAGTCTTTATAACCTGTCCTCTCCACCCCACCCCAGTCTTTTTACATCATATACCAATATACTTTGTGATCTAGGGACAGTGGTCTCTTTGCATTCTCTCTGACCATCTCCCATGCCTGGAATATTCTTGCTGCTCATCTCCTTCTGCTGGCTTCCATGGCTCCATTCAAATCCCAACTAAAACCCCACCTTCTATAAGAAGCTTTCCCCAATTCTCCTTAAAGCTTCTCTTTCTTATTTCTAATTTATCTCATAGAGTATGTTGGTACATAGTTGTTTGGATGAGGTTAGGGACTATCTGTTGCCCTTCTCTGTGTCCCTAGCACTCAGCACAGTGCTTGGAATATAGAAGACACTTAAGTTTAATGGGTGCAGTGGATAGAGCACCAGCCCTGAAATCAGGAGGACCTGAGTTCAAATCTGGCCTCAGACACTTAATATTTCCTAGCTGTGTGATCCTGGGCTAGTCACTTAACCCTAATTGCCTCAAAAAAAAAAGTCTGACTAGTTTAAGATTTGTTGTTGTTCAGTCACATTAATCATATCTGACTCTTCATGAACCCATTTGGAGTTTTCTTGGCAGAGATACTGAAGTAGTTTTGCCATTTACTTCTTCAGCTCATTTTTCAGATGAGGAAACTGAGGCAGACAGGGTGAAGTGACTTGCTCAGGGTCACACAGCTAGGAAGTATCTGAAGTCAGATTTGAACTCAGGAATAGGAGTCTCTTCACCGTGCCACCTAGTGACCTGATTTGGGGAGATAGAGAGTACTGATGAAGAAAGGCTTCTCTTAGGAGATAACAGCTGTGCTAAATCTTGAAAGAAAATAACTCTGAGATTCATAGACAAAGAGAACTCAGTTTAGTGGATACAGTGCTAGACTTGGAGTCAGAAGTCCTGGATACAAATTACTTCCTTGCTATGTAACCTGAGCTTCAGCTCTTCATCTGTAAAATGGGGGCACTAGACACAATAGCCTCTGAAGTTCCTTCTAATGATAGAACTAGGAACCAATGTGTGATATTAAGTAAGTCACTTCCCCCACTTGGACCTCGTTTTCCTCCTCTCTAAAAGAAGGACAGAGGGCCTATAAGATGTTTTCCTACACCGCATCTAGGATTCTGTGCAGAGGGAACGGACCACAGTTCTAACTTCATGGAGACGTGGAGACCTGGAGAACAAAGTAGACGAATTTGGGGGAGAATAGAATAGGCTAGAATAAAGGGTCTGATGAGGCTGGAAAGGAAGCTCAGAGCGAGCTACATTATAGAGGGTCTTGTGTGCTGCGTGAAGGACTCTGTTTTGCAAGGGGCGGAAGGCAACAACTCTGTGGGGAAACAATATGGTACAATCTGGGCCTTGGGAAGATTATTTTAGCAGCGGCCTACAAGGATGCAAATGTGGGTGACAGGAAGGATAATAGAGCCTTCCAGAGAAATGGGGAAGTTTGAAGAAGGGAGTTAGTCAAGGAGGGTGACCAGTTTCATAATGGATATGCTGAGTTTGGGATGATCATGGAATATTGAGGTAACTAGTGACAGAAGACTATTATTCAAGTGAAAGTTAACAGTCGCAGAAGGCATCTTTGTATAAATAATTGAACCCAGGGGACCAAAAGAGCTTGCCAAGGGAGAGAGTTTAGAGAGAGAAGAGAGTGGGGCCCGAGACAGAGCCTTCGGGAATATCCTTAGTGAGAAGGAGATGGAGGATGATGACTCATCAAAAACTGATCCAAGAAAGGGAGCAGTGTCATGGAAGCTGAGGGAGGGGAGAGTGTGCAGGAAGTGACAGCCAAAGCTGTAGAGTTTGAGAAGGATGAGGAGGAAAAAAGGCATCAGATCAGCAAGTCAAGCAACGGTGTGACTAGCTTCCATAGAATGCCCATGGCAGGGTGCCAGAAACCAGAACACACAGTGAAGTAGGGGGTGCCAGAAACCAGAAACACAATAAAGTGGGGGGGTGCCAGAAATCAGAAGACAAGTGAAGTGTGTGTGGGGGGTGCCAGAAACCAGAACACACAGTGAAGTGGGGGGGGGTGCCAGAAACCAGAACACACAGTGAAGTGGGGGGGGAGTCAAGATGGTGAGTCAACTGTTTGTATGGGAATTTTTTTGAGGAGTTTGGCACTGGAAGGGAGAAGAGGTCTACCTATCAATCAGTAACTTCAGGAGATAGCAGTTCAAGAAGACAGGTTTTTAATGATGATGAGACCCATGAGGCAGACTAATGCTGGAGCCAGCTCTGATTGTTAAATTTGGACCATGAGCATTTCTGTCTCCGAAATCTGGCAGACTTAACCCATGAGGACTTGATTAGTTGTTTCATTTACCTAGACTTCAGAAAGTAAGGAGAAAATATTAATGACGCAGATTAAACTAAAAAGAGTATCTTACTTCATCTTCTTGAGAGCCACTTATGAAACTTTTAGTGTCAAGCTGGTTGGAAATTTAACAGCAGAATTGTGCCTGAGCAAGTTGATAAGAAAAGGGGAATGGGCTAAGGAGATGGGAAAGCTTGACTATTAGAGATGGAAGGATCGATAGGGTGAGCTATCAGAGGAGTCAGGAGGGGATGGGAATGAATGGCCCAGGGTAAGGGGTCATCTCCTTCAAGCAGAGGGACAGGATTTTCTCAGAGACAGGAGCAAAGGCCTAAAGATGTAGAATTGTTATAAGGTATAAAGTAGAGAAGATAAGGGAGCTCATGGCCTAAGACTTGATTTTGCTTCCTTTTTTTCCCTTAAATTTTCAGTGATATTTTGTTTTCAGATCATCTTTATCTTTAAATAGATCCCTTTTCCTCCCTTATCCAGAAAGCCATTCTATTGAATCAAAAAAGGAAAAAGAAGGGAAAAAGCAAAAGTTAATCACCACTTCAAATAATTCTGACAAATGCATGCAGTATTCCAAATCCATATTCTTCCACCTCTGCAAAGGAAGGAGGGAGATGTATTTTCTCATTTTCTTTTCCTAAAGGATAAATTGAGTCATATTATTATAAAATGATACACCATTTAATTTGCTTTTTCTTCTTTCCATTTGCATTGTTGTAGTCATGTTTATAAGATCTAGAGCATAGAAGCTGCCAGTATAAGCTCTTCCCTTTATAGATGAAGAAAGAGAGATTTCAGCAAGGTTAAGTGACTTGCTTAGGGTCATATACCTAGTAAGTGTCTAAGGCCCAAGTCTTACACTTAGGGTCCTGTTGAACTGGCACAATATTTCAAGCTGATAAGCCATGCTGCTTCTTGCATTGGCACATTAATATCTGATTATCAGCTACACGCCACAATCAAGAAACATTTATTAATTAACTTCCTATGTGCCGGGCAGCATGCAAAGCATTGTGAATAAAAAGAAAGGTAGCGACACTGTCCCCGTCCTTGAGGAACTCATGTTCTAAAGGGGGGATGACAAAGAGCAAACAACTATATAAATGTTGGCCATTAGTTTCTCCAGCTCATTTTACAGATGAGGAAACTGAGGCAAACAGGATAAAATGACTTGACCAATGTCAAAATTTGACCAGAGCCAATTTGAATCCACAAAAATGAATTGCCCTGACTCCAGGCCCCAGCACTCTATCCACTACACTAACCATCTAAGGAGAGCAATAGCATAAAGGGGGATTGGGAAAAGGGCTTCTTGGAGAAAGCAAGATTTCAGATGAGTCTTTGAGGAAGCCAGAGAAGCCAGAAATAACTGAGAGATGGATGACAGTCAGGGCAAAGGTAGGTGGTAAGGAGGTCAGTGTCACTGGGTCTTAGAGAAGAATAAAATGTAAGAAGGGTATAAAGGTAGGAAGGGCTTTAAAAGAAACAAAGAATAATAATAGGGAGCTACTGGAAATGAAATGTACAGATTAAAAATACAACCTTGGTTTCACCTCTATTTCAACTCCCCAAGCATCGGGATAGATGAGAACCCAGAAACTTAGTTCTCAAATGCTCCCAACTAGGAAATGAACAAAGAGCAAATATCTGGGCTCAATGGTGGGAGTCATCGCTCATCTCTGCTGATGAGCACAGAAAGAAGGACCCAGCCTTCAGTGTATCTCCCAGACACCAGCAAGTATAAGCAGGTGGGTATCTCAAATCAAACCAGTTCCTCTTTCCTCAGCTCTTGAAATGAATTCTCCTATATGAGCTAAGTTTGTATTTAATCTAACTCCTGGCCTTGAAAGTCTTGACAAAGCTCAGGGGCTGGAGGCTCAGCCCTTACAACCATGCTATTTCTCTCTACCCGTGTTTCTGTATCTGTCTGTCCTTCTCCCATAGTTTTAACGATACATTTATTTACATTGTCATCACTCCCTAATAATACTGCCCACCCCCAACAGAATTATGCCGAAAAGCATAGTTAAGAGAACCAAACCGACACATTGGCCATATGTTGGGTACCTAAATCTGTGCCTTATGATAAATTATATTTCCTTATTCCTAAACACTATAGTGGTTACAGAATTGGAGATTTAGATCTGGAAGGGACTTTGAAGACCATCAAATTCAATGCCTCTCTCTCGTTTTTTTTCTCCCGTTTTGTTTTCTTCTGATTTAATCCACACCAAATCATGTGAGCACTTCCATATACATTGTGGAACAAAAGAAGAGAATTGAACGTGAAACTGGAAATGTCTGTTATATAGAGTTTACTTTTCTTTTCGTACATATAGTAAACTTACCATGTAACTTTCAAAACTGTCCTATTTGTTTAGGCTTCCTCTCTTGTAATTTTCATTCTTTGGGGAACTCTCCTACTGCCTGTTTCTTTCTATCAGGGAGATGGGGTGACTCATCCAGACAACCAGTAAGTGTCTGTGAGAGGATTTGAATTCAACTCCTTCTGACTCCAAGTCTGGTGGATCATGTCTTTCTGTATTATTTACTTTGTATTATTATTGCAATATTATGCAAATTATTATGATTTATTATGCATTATTATAAATTGTTCTGGTTCGATTCCTGGTTTATAGAAGATGCTTAATTAAAGAGTACTGGTTGATTGATTGATTGTTTCTGATCACTTAGATCTCTGTCAGTTCATACATCTCATCTTTTCTCTGGTGAATCTATGTGGACTGAGACCAACTCTCATCTTTTCAAACTATAAGTAGAATTGTGCAGGCAGTGAGTTGGAACTTACTCTGGGGTCCCTAACTATCCATTTCTGCTGCTTACAAACTTATGGAAAACTAGAAATAGGTGATGATAGAGGATCTCATAAGAGCCCTGAGTTCTCCAACTCAACTGAGAAAGTAAACAGAAACTTTGGAGACTTTCCAATGCTAAAAAAAAAAAAAATGGAGTGACCATGAGAGGAAAAGACTGAATGTAAAGAAGAACGTGTTCTCATTGAGTAGGAGGTAAACACAGAACCCACTTCAATGATTCTTAACTTTTTCAATTAAGATCTGGAAAGATAGTCTTAGCAGAGATGAAGGATCTCAGAAATGCTAATCAATTCTATTATTATAGAGTCATGCCCTTAGGGGTGATATGGAAGAAGACTAGCAAAATCCAAACATGTTTAGTTTTGTCAAATTAAAATAGAAACAGATCTCTACAGGCTTAGAAAACTACAAATGAACACTCTCTATGTTGTATTTTAATCTGGCTCAAATTTTTTGACCATTTAAAAGTACCTACTATATGCCAGATACTGTTTTAAATACTTTGCCAATCTCATTTGAACCTCACAACAATCCAAAAAAGTGGATGCTTTTATTATCCCCATTTTACAGATGGGGAAATCAAAGGTTAAGTATCTGAGACCCAGAATTGAACTCAGGTCTTCCTGACTCCAAATGCAAGGCCTGATTCCTTGTTCCATCAGCTACCTTTAAGAACGAATGTGGCAATACCATTGTTAGGTCTGTATCCCAAAAGGATCATAAAAATGGAAAAGAATCCATATACAAAAACATTTATAGCAGTTCTTTTTGTGATGGCAAAGAAGTGGAAATTGAGTGTTTGCCCATCAGTTGGAGAAGGGCTGAACAAGTTGTAGCATATGAATGTCATGGAATATTATTGTTCTATAAGAAATGATGAGCAGGAGGATTTCAGAAAAGTCTGGAAAGACATTGTACCGAGTAACATTAAGATTATGTGATAATCAGATATTAGTTATACTCAGCTCTTCTCAGCAATACAATGATACAAGATAATTTCAGAAGTCTCTTGATGGAAAATTCTATCCACATCCAGAGAAAGAAATATGAAGACTGAATGTAGATCAAAG
Source organism: Antechinus flavipes (assembly GCF_016432865.1). Classification (NCBI taxonomy): domain Eukaryota; kingdom Metazoa; phylum Chordata; class Mammalia; order Dasyuromorphia; family Dasyuridae; genus Antechinus; species Antechinus flavipes. The sequence continues at coordinate 29,661,453 of NC_067404.1, read as the reverse complement.
TAGACTGTTTTTGATTTGTTTTGTTTTTTTTTTCTCTTGGTTTTTCCATTTTGTTCTGATTCTTCTTTCACAACATGACTAATGTGGAAACATGTTTAATATGATTTTGCATATTTAGCCTATATCAGATTGCTTTGCTGTCTTGGAGAAGAGGGAGGTAAAATTTTGGAACTCAAAATTTTACAAAAATGAATGTTGAAAATTCTCTTTACACGTAATTGGAAAAAAAATAAACTACTGTTAAGTACAAGAACAAATGTGGGCCAAGTACACTATAACAAAAAGTTAAGATGCCTGGCATTGTCTGTTAGGTAACCAAGGCTTCTCAGTCTTGGACATAATGCTATCAGATTTCCATGGCAGAAGAAGACAAAGTGAAGACAGCCTTCCTCGGCCTGGCAGAAACAGACCAATTTGAATACTTGATCTAAAAATTTGGAGGGAATTCTCCACTTCTTAAAGATTTATGGGAAAGAGTACGTATTTGTGTGTTGGGGGTGGGAGGGGAAGAGGCCCATGGAAGTGGAACATTGCACACGTTGTCTGATTTTTTTCAATGCATTTATTGTTTCTCTGGCTGTTTTTCCTCTCCTTTTTCCTTTTCTTTTTTAATTCTTTATTATAAAGGATGGCTCTCTGGATGAGGGAGAAGAAAGATACAGGAGAATATCTGGGACGTGAAAAAACAAATTGTATCAGTGCAATTTCATGTCTTTTAAAAAAGGTTCTTGGAGAATACAGAGATATGGACTACCTGGATGACCTCATCACCTTTGGATGACCTTGGAAGAAAATGAGAAAAACAACAAATAAAAGTAACACAACAGCTGGGGGAGGTTGTCAGTTGACAATTGACAATTTTGCAGAACTCTATCAAGTATGGGTCACTTAGTCACTACAGGGCAGTAACCTTGATCCAGAGCAGATGGATATGTTCACAAGCTAGTCAATTAAAGATGCTTCAAGTGCCAAAGATTTTGTAGGATTTGACAACTACTATGGAGAATTTGTAAAGAAAAACAATTTGTAAAGCCCCTAGACGATTTGGCTTATGGGTATAGGTTAGGAAGGATCAGGAATAGAAGTACATAAAAGGGCAATCCAGGCTGACTCTTTCCACACAATTTAAAAATCATCAGGGCAAAAAATATGAATAAGATCTCAAGGATTTGGTCATCCGCCTCATGCCTGCACCAGTGTTGGCTTATTGAAACCCAAATTCTTTGTACCCCATTCTCACTAACCTGGAAGGCATGGGAAGGCAAGAGAGTCACTAAAAACCTATTATATTTGTTAGTGTGTTCATCCCTTTCACATCATGACTTTCCCCATCATGTTTTCAATACATCACAGTATGGAATAAGAAATAAAATGGGAATTTTTGAAGAATATTCAGTCTTTCTCCGAAGAACTCCAATGCTCAGTGAGGGATGCCTCCACTTCTCTTGTCAGCCCATTCTTCTGTGGGACAGCTCTAATCAAAGAGAACAAATCCACTCCCTATTCCACATAACAACCCTTTAAATATCTGAACACAGTTAACATATGGCTCTAGAATCTTCTCTTCTTCAGGCTAAAAATCCCTGGATCCTTCAATCGCTCCTCCTATAATAGACTCAAAGTCCTTCAATATCTTGATTGACCTTGTCTGATCCTTTCCAGCTCAGCAATGCTGTGACACCTAGAATCACCGAGATACAATATCCCAGATATGGTCCAACCTAGCCAGAGCCCAGTAGGCCATTCCCCTCCCCATTCCCAGAAGCTGGACCTCTCAGTGCAGCCCAAGAACCCAGCAGCATTTTTGGCTTCCATACCATATTGCTGACTCATTAAGCTTACAATCCACTAAAACTCCAGGCTAGCAAGTGTCCCACAGCCAGAGCCAGGCCTGTTGACTCCATGCCCAATGCTCTCTCCACTAATACTCTGTGAATTGGGTTTGAGGGGTTCAGGTGACTGAAGTGTTTTGAATTCAAAAGTCTTTTTTAGCAATTGTAGAAAAGGGAACCTCAGTTGTCCTTTCCCTCTAGCTTCTTCTGAGCCATACATGAGGTCAGGGTAAACTAAGGAAGTTATATCAATTAGCCCTTGACTTATTGCCTTTGGGCCATAAGGATTCAATGTCACACTTTTCCACTACTATGTAATCCTCTCCCAAGATGGATTGGTCCATCGATTTTCTCCTCTGTTCCCCCTTCTTTCCTTTCTTTTTCTTTTTGTTTTCTCTCTTTCTTCCTTTTTACTTTCTTCCTTCTTTTCCTTCTTTCTTTCCTCCTTTCTTCCTTCCCACCTTCCTTCTTTCCTTCTCGCCTTCCTTCATTCTTTCCTTCCTTCCTTCCTTTCTTCCTTCTTTCTCCTATGCCTAAAGGAGTGATAGGATCAGCCATAAGGTTCGGAACTGGAAGGGACCTAATCTAGATAGTTTACAAAAGAGGAAACTGAGGTCCAGCAAATTGAAAACAAAGCCCTTCATCCTAGGACACTTAGCGAGAAATTAATGATATCTTTGGACAAGCTGAAAATTGGGAAGCTTGTGTTGAGCTGGGTTTCTCCACAGAGGACTGAGAATTTGTACAGCTGTTTTCAGCAGGATTTTCATGTGTCATCTTATAAATTCACAAATGGGATAGGGGAAAGGCAGATAACCTAGGAATTCATTCTGTAAACATAGACTCGGGGCCAGGAGACACCTTAGAGATGGTTTAGAGAAAGAAACTAAAGCCAAGTTTTCCTTGTATTGACTTCTCCGAGGTCACACAGCTGCTTTATTATGGAGCTAAGAACAGGACTTTGAAATGTTGTTTTCCTACTCCATATCAGATACCTTGAATTTTGGAAAATGTTGAAAATTCTTTCCAAGAAGTAAGACTAATCATTCCAGGTCTGCCAGCAGTTTCTGTTGATTTTCTATGAGATGGCTTTAATAAATAATATCAATCAATAAATAATAAATAAGAGCTATTTGCTCTTAATAGCATGGCAGAGAGCCATGAGGATTGATCAGGTGACTCCAGTGGTAAAAGAGTCTGGACTTGAGAACAGTCAAGATGGTGATGGTGGAGAAGCAATACTGCCCAGTTTTCCCTCTGCAGCTACTCCACAAAGTCCTGGTATAGGCACCAGACTAAGTCTTGATTGGGAAATCCAAGGAAAAATCAGTGAACTTTTTCTTGTCCAGGTTGGCATAAGGAGACAGACTGTGGACACTGGGAATAGGATATCACAAGAAGCCTTTCGGGGGGGGGGGGATAAAATGGGGGTCTTTGACCCCATTGGCACAAGGGAAAAAAGACATCTCAAAACAAACATAAAAGGACTTAATGCTTGCAAAAAGCAGAAAAAGCTGTTAAATGATAGCTCATTCCTCAGAGCTGGGTCTCAAATACAGAGCGTACTGAAGAGGGAAAATATGCTAAGAGGTGAAGGACTAGGACTAGGGAAGTGGAAGACCTGAAGTTATGTTCTTGGCCAGGAGAAAGAACAAAACAACTTGGGTGGTTGTATCTTCATGGGCTGAATTCCTCTCATTCCATGGTCCCACCAAATTAAGAGAAGAATGAGACTAAAAACTCTCTACTCATAGCAACTTTTTGGCAATTTGAGGGGTCATTAATCAAACTCCCTCCTTTTACAGACAGGAGGCTCAGGAAGGTGAGAGCGCTTACCCATGATCACACAAGTAGTTCATCAGAGGTCAGATTTGAACCCACAACCTCTGGTTCAAGAACCCAGGCTCTTCCTATTGGCTGTTTGCAGCAGCTTTTCACTTCTCATTATTGGCAATGAATCCATTGTCTCATTACTTCATTACTTTACGATGTAAACCGTAACCCATCTCTGCCTTCTTAACCTATGCAATTAATGTCCCCATAGGAGATCTACTCAACTTGCTGTAAGCTTCCCTCAAGGTCTTTTGCCATTCTGTGCCCCTCAGTGAAGCATTTGTACTATTCATATATCATTTCTGACTTTCTCTGGTCATACATGACTTGAAGGATGGCTTCCTTACATCCCTGTTATCATTAGTAATAGGCTACAGTCTCTTTGGCTGTCATTTTGCATTACTGGGAGACTGTAAGTGTTGACAAAAGATTGGCTTACTAGTGGGCAGGCCTTGTCGAAAATACCTCCGCTCTCTTCCCCAGGCTTGCATTGTGTGGAAGTGGGAGCAGGCTTGGAGACCAAACATCATGGTACCACAACTGGACCTGGCAGAAGCTTTCTTTTTATTTTTTTATTAAAGCTTTTTATTGTGAAAACATAGGCAAGGACAATTTTTCAACATTGCCCCTTGCATAGCCTTGTGTTCCAAATTTTCCCTTCCTTCCCCTCCACCCCCTTCCCTAGATGGCAAGCAATCCAATCTGTGTTATACATGTTAAAATATATGTTAAATCCAATATATGTAAACATATTCATACAATTATCTTACTGCATAAGAAAAATCAGATCAAAGGAAAGAAAACGAGTAAGAAAACAAAATGCAGGTGAACAATAACAAAAAGTAAGATCGTTATGTTGTGCTCTACCCTCAGTTCCCACAGGCCTCTCTTGGGTGTAGACGGCTCTCTTCATCACAAGATCATTGGAACTAGCTTCAATCATCTCATTGCTGGAAAGAGTCACGTCCATCAGAGAACTGATTGTTGTATAATATTGCTGTTGCCTTGTACAATGATCTGATTGGCAGAAGCTTTCTTAACTTGATCTGTTTGAAAATCCCTTCTTTTCCTTGGCAGACCTAAAAAGTCATCATAGTGACTGATAGTATTTCATTCAGCAGGATTTTCATGTGTAATCCTATAAATTCGCCAACAGGATAGGGGAAAGGCAGATAACCTAGGAACTTAAGCCTAGAAATTAAAGCCAAGTTTTCCTTGTATTGACTTCTCTGAGGTCACACAGCTGGTTTATTATGGAGCCAAGAACCGGTCTTGGAAATGTTATTTTCCTACTCCATATCAGATATCTTGAATTTTGGAAAATGTTGAAAATTCTGCCTTCTTCTGCTTAGCCCTCCCTCGATGAGCCTAAGAATGATCAGTATTAAAAAAGTGCTGTGTTAAAAGGTCTTCTTTCCCCCTTCCCCTGCCACTTTCCGTCAACCCCATAATAAAATGAACACCATTACTTACTTAGAAAGGACCACGAGGATTCTTTGGTTTCTTGGAGTAGATTAATCATCTCTCTCCCTTTTAAGCCTCTATATTCTCTAATGTTGTGACCATTCAATCAGACTTTTGATGTTCAGTCATTTTTCAGTCCTGTTCAATTCTTTACGATCTCATTTGAGGGTTTTTTTGGGCATAAATACTGGGCTCATTTGCTATTTCCTTCTTCAGATCATCTTCGATGAGGAAACTGAGGGAAACAGGGAATATAGTGACTTGTCCAGGGTTACACAGGTAGTAAGTGTCGGAGACCGGTTTTGAACTCAGGAAGATGAATCTTATTGCAAGCCCAGCACTCAATCCAGCTATCTAGCTACCCTTCGGTCATTCTTTCTACTGATTTAAGAATGTTAAAAAAGACTTCAAACTTCTACAAATCGAAACAGTATAAAAAAGTAGTTATGGATGTTTAGGAGTAATTATGGACATTAATATTAATGTTGCCCCAACTGACCTTGCCGATGCCAGCCCCTCAATTTCTCTCTTCTGCTAAGGAGGAGGGAGAAAGCATAGCTCAGTGGAGTTTTAATATTTTCAGTTTAAAAAATAACACCAAAAACAAACACAAAAGATGGTCTTGGAATTGTTGAAAGAACTAAAATTTCCCAATTGCAGTCCAGTCCACTGTCCTCCTCTTCATCTTGGGACCCATTTCCAATTCCTGTTCACAATTCGTGTTCACATTCAACAGCATGGCAGGAGATGTTTGGTGTATAGGAAATGGCTTGGGAAATCGGCCCGATCATAGATGGACTCATCAGCAGGGTCGGAGTTAAGAGTTCAGGGGTTCTTTTTCTGAGCAAAATGCCCAACTCTGGCTCCCTAGCCAGAAGGTCTCCTCTCATGGTCTCTTAGCAAAGCTGTGGATATAGACCTTATACACCTCAAGGGAGCAGAAGGAATCATTGAGTCATAGAATATTTGCACTAGGATTAGAATTGACGTTTTGAAGCTCTGCCAGATTCAATGGAGCTACTTGACCTGTCTTAAAACCAAATTACTCTGGCTCTTAGTGGCCAATAATAGATCCCTTATTTGGTCATCGTAGGGGTTATGATGGCTCCGAATGAGTATATATAGCAATTGTTTCTGATATGACCAGAAACTCTGAGGGCCTTCTTCTTCCAGTTTAATTTTTTTTGGAGTGGGCAAACTAGGCCATCTTTTGCCTGATTTCTTACCTAGCCTTAAATCACTGAACGTGCGTTGCCTCAGACAAACCTAGACTTGGGAAAGCCTTAGCTTAAAAACACCAAGGTCCCCCACTGCATCCAGAGCCATCTTCAGTTGTCCTGACCTATGTCTTGCCAATGGACTCAGAAGATGGTGGAGGAGAGTGAAATTCTGCCTCACTTAAACCCAACTTACTTGCAAGTTAAAATATCACCTTTCCCATATCTTTAAGACAGAAGGGTGAACAATAACAAGTACCCTCTGTGATACCACCTATCTCTATTGGGTGAGCTTGGGTAGGGAAAAATTGGGGAGTCATTGGTCCTCTTGTTGGTGCCCTTCGCATCCTGGATCTACGCTCTTTGGTTCCTTTCATTGGTCCCCTGCTCCAGGAGCCACGCTCTCCCAACTAAAATATACTTTTTCCATGTAGTTCACTCCCTGATATTTCAATATGTCACTTAGCTAATCTGAAAGCTTTACTCACGGAAGAGCCAGCGGGCCGTGTCAGCTTTCATATGGGTAGCATCTCTTTGGGACTCCCACCCCTGACTTGGTGCTCACAGGTCTCTCTATGCACTGTTCAAACTGTAGCTTAAAACTACCTTGTGATGGCAGAGGACGCAATTAATCCAAAATCAGGCTATTTGCTGAGATGATATAGTAAGGGTAGTAGCGACAAAACATCGACCCCATAAACCTGTGGTGTGCTCTCCCACAGATACACAGAGTACATACGGGGGAAGGTCAGAATGTGAATGTGACCTAAAACCACAGACAATGGTAAACTACTTTGAGGAAATGTAAACAGCAAAAGAAGCTCCCACTTTCCCAAGGGAACACTTGCACGTGACCCTGGACCATCCTGGAACTATATCTTCTTTATTTAGTTTCTGTATAATACCTGACATGGCCTGGGGTTGGTGCAGGGCTCCACAATGTTACTTTACCCTGCTGCTGCCCAAGACAACTGAAAACTCCCCCAATTAACTTAAGTAACCCCAATGAAACTTGTTAGTAACAAAGCCCGTGTGTGCCCTTCTTTCTTTGGTATCTCAGGGTGCCACTGGACAACTGGCATAATCAGGGACCATAATTAAGTCAGAAGGATAGCCAGTTCCCTTAGAAACTGTCTGTAGGAAACGTGAGCACCCGTAGACTTTACAAATGGAAGGAAAGGCATACATGGGGCGGATGTACGTGGCTTCCACTGCCATCATCACTGACATCATCAGATGCCATGGACTCCATCACCTCTGGCTTTGAGTTCAGGTTCAAGTTACTGCCACGGACTTTTGGAAAGAACTACAACTTATATCCCAGGGCAAACAGGAAATCTTGGCTCTGAGGCTCCCCAACTCTTGAGTAGTTGGTACTCTAGGCACAAGACCTTGCCGTCTCAACTCGATGAAGTCAGGTGAAGTTCGGGAGAGCAATTATTCACAAAGACGAGGTGCCAAGATCCTGACAAATCACGATGAGGCATTTTCCCCGCTGAAATGTACCTTTATTGACAAGTAAAGGGCACGGACAAAACCCAAATATGATTTCGTGCCACACTTTGGGAAGGGGAGATTTTTATAGACAAAAGGAAGGGGGGAGAAACCAGTAAAGAGTTGGGAATGTTTTGAAAAGATGTTTTGATGGGGACGTTTTGAAAGAATCTGGGAGGAGATGGGGAGATGCTCAAAGGATAAAATCAGGGAAGACTTGGAGAAAATGCTTGGAGGACAAAATTAGGGGACAGATGGGGAGATGCTCTGAGTGGATTAAGGAATTGTAGTCTTAGGGAGAGGACAAGCCAGCTCCAGTGCCTGTCAAACTGACCCAAATACACAGCAGGATCCCAGTTCAAGGGGTCAGATTCTGAACTCAAACTCATTTGACTCAGCAGTTGTATCCTCCTGCTCTACTGGCTGTCCCTATGTGCCTCTGTTGCAAAATGTTGGTATAAGGAGGGGAGAGACATACCCTTTCCTCATTGTCATGCTCACTAACAAATATAGTCTTGGGAAAAGGCAAAGAGCAGAGCCTTTCTGGAGCTGCCTGACTCAGAGCGGGGCTGGTTTGCTTTTGATCTAGACCACCAAGGTCATGACTGATCTTATAGGAGAAAGTACTGACAATGAGGAGGAGACTGGGAAAGAACCCCACAGGAGGTGGGGGTCAACTTGAGTTTGACACTTAAAAGAAGCCAGGGATTCTGAGATGGAGATGAGGAAGAAGAGCAAACCAGGCATGGGGGCAGCTGGTACTTTTGTACCAGCATAGAAATGGGAAATCAAATGAGTCAGTCATTGAGTATATATTAAGCCCTTATTATATTCCAAGCACTGTACTAAGTGCCAAGGAAACAAAAAATGGCAAAAAAAATAGGGTATCCTGCCCTCAAGGATCTCACATGGTAATGGGGAAGGAGGGGCAGCCTTCCAGGCATGGAGGAAAGCCAGGGCAAGGGAACAACAAGGAAGCCAATTTCAAATGGAGGACTTGACGTTTTGTGTCAGAGGTAATCTTGCTTCAGTCTGCTTTTTCTGGCCCTCTTCTCTTGACTTTCACCAAGCCACCAGATATTTAACTTCTATTTCTAATTCATTGGCTACTTCGGGCCCAAAGTCTCCATACAGTTTCCCTTTGGTCTGCTCATCTGCCTGACCTCACATGTGTGAGTGGCCCAAGGTGGGCGTGTGCAGGGGCTGTGGAGAAATCACCGAAAAGATTTGGCGCCAGATCACTGGCAAAATTAAATATGATCCGAACAATGGCCTGTGAGTAGGGGGCTTCTGTAAGGTCTGAGAAGTAAGGACAGGCTTCAGAGAGTTTGGGGAGGAGTAGAGTGGGTCCTAGTGAGACAAAGGCCCGTGTGAGCCACTTCTGGGTGAGACTGGAGGGGGAAGAGTCCACCATTTGATGTGCTAACCAGACAGTGTCCAGAGCACGGCCTGCCTTTGGATGTAGCAATGGGAACAAGATGAGCCAGGTTAAAGTTCCACCTCATTACAGCTGTGGTGAGAGTTCTGGTTCCACATCCATGAGAAGCTGGGAAGAGCTGTGAGCCTAAGTGACTAGGAGGAGAGCAAGGTGCAAATCCAGAAGAGAAGAGGGATTGGAGTGCAGTGGGGGGCAATGAACTCGCTTTTGGACATGCTGACCCCAGGATACAGCATTCAAAATGCCAAAAAGGGAACAGGTGACCCAGGTCTACAGCCCAGAAAGGAGATGGGCAAAGAGGGGAAGAGAGAGAGGGAATCATAGACAAAGGGCTGAATGTGGACTCCTGAGAATCACATCTGGAGACATGATCACCGAACCCTTGGGAGCTGATGAGGTCACCGATGGGACAAAGTTTAGAGAAAAGAGAAGATGACTCCACATGGAAATCAGGGGCAAAGAACACCATGGAGTTGGTGTCAGAGACCCATTATGGAGATCTGTGTCAGAGATCCCCCATGAGACTAGGGTCCAATTCCCAATGGGGCAGAGCCCCCTTATGGAGACCAGGGGCAGAGACCAAACATGGAGATCAGGAGCAGAGACCCATTATGCAGACCACGGTCAGGAATACCTCATGGAGATCAGCGTCCAGTATCCCCCAGGGTAGAGCCCACTTATGGAGAGTAAGGGCAGAGACCACATATGGTGATTAGTATTGTTGAACCTCCATGGAAATCAAGGGTAGAGACTCATCCATGGTGATCAGGACCCCCATAGAGATCAAGGTAGAGCCCCTCCATTGAGGTAAGGGACACAGACCCCCCCTTATAAAGATCAGGGACAGAGATCCACCCATGATGATCACAGGGAGAGATCCACTAAGAGATGAGGGAGCTGAAGACCAAGGAAAAAGAGATGGTGGAAGGGGGGCAGCCGAGTATGTGGAGATGAGGGGCAAAGATTTACAGGGAAATTAGGGGGGGGAAATCAGGTCACGAGGAAGGGAAGAGAAATGTGTATGGAACAGAAAGTGGCAGTTATTGTGGCAGAGACCCCACGAGGCAGATCAGAAATAGAGACACCCTCCATGGAGATCAGGGTCCAAGATACTGAAGGGGCACAGAAGCCCTGCAGAGATCAGATATCTCCATGGAAAATTGGTGTCAGAGACTCCAAATGCAGATAAGGGTTATAGTGGGCATTCTCTGAATGCTCACGAAGATCAGTGTCAGAAACACCCCCAGGATTTGAGATCAGGGTTCAAAACTCTCCAGGGCCAGAGATCACCATAGAGATTAGAGGCACAGAGCCCCCATAAAATCAGAGCTAGAGACTCCCATAATGATGAGAGGCAGAGGTATTCAGGCATAGAGACCTGCCCCCCCCACCCATGGAGATGAAGGACAGAGACTCCCAATGGAACTTAGTGTCAGAGATCCCCCAGTGAAGATCAGCATCAGAGAAGAGAGATTAGTGTCAGAGGGCCATTATACAGATCTGGCTCAGAGATCTCCCATGGAGATCAGGGTCCAATATTCCACAGTGCAGGGCCCACTTATGGAGACCAGGGGCAGAGACCTCACTTGGAAATCAGGGGCAAAGACACCCCACTGATATCAGAGACCAGGGTCCGAGACCCCCCAGTGGAGATAAAGGCAGACAGCCCCATGGGGATGAGGGACAGAGACTCCCCATGGGGATAAGTATCACAAACCCTCGGGGAGCAGAGTCCCTCTATGGACATCAAAGGCAGAGTCCCGCTGTGGAGATCAAAATCAGAGACCAGCCATCAAAATCAGGGGCAGAGAACCCCCATGGATCTAAGGGACAGAAATCCCACATGGAGATCTATAGCAAAGACCCATTATGGAGATCAGGGTCAGGGATCCCCCCATGGGAATCAGGGTTCAATACCTCTGAGGCAGTACCCCCTTATGGAGATTAGGGGAGAGATTACATATGGAAATTAGTGTTGTACAACCCCCGTGGAGATCAGGGGCACAGACCCTTCTTGGAGATCAGAGTCACAGACACCCCAGAGGTGACACCCTCCATGGACATCAAGGACAGAGATCCCCATGTAGATCATAAGATGGATGAGAAAATCAGGGGGAGAGAGCTGAAAAAACAAGAAGAGATGGGGAAAGGGGGCAGCAGAGTATGTGGACATGAGTGGCAAAGATTCAGAGGGAAATTAGGCAGAAAAGATCTGGTGATGAGGAAGGGAAGGGAAACCTGTGAGAAAAAAAAAAGGTATCAGGGTGATTGTGGCAGAGAACCCACCAGAGAGATCAGGGGCAGAGACCCTCCATGGCCCCTCCAAGGGATGGAGACCCCCTGTGGAGATCAGTGGCAGAGATCCTGCCCAATGGAAATCAGAGGCAGACCCCCATGGAAATCAAGGTCAGAGGTCCCATGGATGTAAGAGCTTATCCCATGGAATTGAGGGGCAGAGACCCCGCATGGAGATCAGTGATTCAGACCTCCTGAGAACAAAGACCCTCGAAGGACAACAAACACAGAGTTGTCCCATGGAGATCAAATTCAGGGATCCACCATCAAAATCAGCCTTAGCGAACCCCATGGAGATCAGGGTCAGAGAGCTCCCATGAAGAATCAAAAATCGAGACCCACTATGGAGATTAGTGTTAGAATCCTTAAAATTGAGATCAGGGTCAGAGAACCATGGTGAAGATCTGAGTAAGAGATGCCTCATGAAGATCAGGGTCCAAGGACACCAAGGGGCAGAGAAACCCTATCGAGATTAGGGCCAGGGTCTCACCAGGAAGATCAGGTTCATAGATCCCATATGAAAATCAGGTACAGGGACTAAATACAGAGTTCAAGTTCACAAACCCCCTCCCCCCATGAAAATCATCTTCAAAGATCTACACAGAGATCAGAGGAAGACCCCCCCCCACCATGGAGATCAGGATTAGAGACTTCACATGGATGTTAGTGTTGGAGACCACCCACGGAGATCAGCAGGAAGTCAGAGGCAGACCCCCATGGATACCATAGTCAGAGGCACCCCATGAACATCAGAGTCAAAGACTCCCATGGAGAACATAGTCAGAGACAGTCCCCCATGGAGATCAGGGTTATAGACCTTACGGGATGAGTGACCCTCCATGAACATAAAGAACACAGTCCCCCCATAAAGATCAAATTCAGAGACTGACCATCAAAATCAGGGTCAGAGAACCCCATGGAGATAAGAGACAGAGACCCACGTGGAGATGGGTGTCAGAGAGCCATTATGAGGATCAGGATCAGGAAATCTGGGTCAGATACCCCCGAGACACAATTCCCTTTATGGAGACTAGGGGAAGACACCACACATGAATATTAGTGTTGTAGACCTTCTCATGGAGATCAGTGACATAGCCACCCTTGTAAATCAGGCTTAGTGACTCCCATGGATATCAAAGCAGACTCCCATGGAGGGCAGGGACACAGACCCTTCATGGAGATCAGTGGAAGAGACCCCTTCATGGAGATCAGGGACAGAGACACCCCAAGGGCAGAGACGTTCCAGGGACATCAAGGACCGAATCTCCCATGCAGATCATGGGGTGAGATGATGAAGAGATGAGGGACAGAGAGCTGAAGACCAAGGAAAAGAAGAGATGGTGGAAGGAGGGAGCAGAGTGTGTGAAGATGAAAGGGAAAGATTCACAGGGAAAATCAGGGGAAAAGATCAGGTTATTAGAAAGAAAAGAGACCTGTAAGGAATAAAAGGTGGCAAGGTGATTGTGGCAGAGACCCCAACAAGGAGATCAGGGTCAGATAAGGGATCTCCTTCTTGGAGACTAGGGGCAGAGACACCCTCCCCCCCCAATGGAGATCAGGGTCCAAATCCCTACAGGGCAGAGCCCCCTTATGGAGACCCGGGGCATAGACCTCTCCATGAACATCATTAACAGAAACCTCCCATGGAGACCTGTGTCAGAGACCCATCATGGGAGATCAGGGTCAAAGATGCCCCATGGAAAGCAGGTCCAATACCTGCTGAGGCAGACCCCCCTTATGGATACTAAGGACACCATGGAGATCAGGGGCACAAAGGCCCCATGCAAACCAGGGGTAGAGTCCCCTCATAGAGCCCATGAGTAGAGACCACCATGGAGATCAAGGTCAGAGACCCCCATGGAGATCAGTGTCAGTGACCCACTACAGAAATGAGGCTCAGAGACCCCATGGAGATCAGAGTCAGAGATCACCATGGAGATCTGCATCAGAGATTCATTATAGAGATCTGGCTCAGAGATCCTTCATGGAGATCAGGGGCAGAGACCCCTCCAATGGAGATCAGGGTCAGAAACTTCGCCAGGGACAGAGACCTCCGTGGAGATCAGTGGTAGAAACCCCTCGTGGAGATCAGAAATAAAGATCCCCATGAAGATCAAATATGTTGATGTGGAAGGCCATTCAGGGTCATAGCCTCCCCATGGAAATCTGGGGCAAGCGCCCCCATGGAGACTAGAGGCAGAGCCGCTGGGGAGATGGGGGCCAGGGTTCCCCTTGTAGATTACAGAGTGAGATGGATAAAGGACTGAGAGCTGAAGATCAATGGAAAAAAAAGATGGGAAGAAGGAGGCCACAGAGTTCACAAGTAATTTAAGGAGAAAAGATCAGGTCATGGAAAAGGGAAGGGAAACAGAGGAACAGAAGGGGACAGGGGCAGAGGGACATGGGGCAGAGACCCCACCAAGGCAATAAGGAACAGAGAAACCCATGGAGAGCAGAGGCGCAGAGCCCCCTGGAAATCAGGGCCAGTGACCCCCATAGTGATGAGAGGCAGGGGTGTTCACGGGGAGAGACCCTCCATGAAATCTGGGACAGAGACTTCTCCATGGAGATTAGTGTCAGAGACCCCACCATGGAGTCTGGGGCCCAGACCCCCCCATGGGGAGCAAGGTTGGAAACTCCCCATGGAGATCTGGGTTGGAGGCAGAAATGTCCCATGGAAATCAGGGTCACAACCCCACCGGGGGCAAAGATGCTCCATGGAGCTCCAGGAGAGAGTCCCTGCATTCAGAGACTGCCCATAAAGTCAGAGTCAAAATATCCCCATGGAAATCAGAGTCTGAGATACCACATGGAGATCAGTGTTAGAAACCCCGCCAGGGATAGAGCCCCCACTCCCCATCATGGAGGTCAGGAACAGAGACTCCCTTTGGATATCTGTGTCCAAGACTCACTATGGAGTTCTGAGTCTCAATGCAGATCAGGGTCCAAGCAACCCCTGGGGCAGAGAACCTCTGTGGAGATCAGGGCCAGAGAGTCACCCAGAAGTTCAAGGGCATAGACCCCATGTGAAGATCAGGAGCAGGGATCTGCCTAGACTTAAGAGTTATAGAGCCCACGTGGAAATCAATGGCATAGATCACTCTAGACATCAGAGGCACACCCAACCCCCCTATGGAGAACAGGTACAGGGACCTCCCATGGAGATCAAGGGCAAGACACCCTGTAGAGATCAAGGTCAGAGACCTCCCACATGAAAATCAGGGGTGAAGATCCCCCATTGATATCAGAGACAGAGCCACTGTGGACATCAGTGTGAGAGACTGGGAAGATCAAGGCTGACCCTCCATGGGTCAGAGGTCAGAGATCCCCCATGGAGATCAGGACCCAATACCCACCGGGGGCAGAGCCCCCTTATGGAGACCACAGGCAGGAGATCATGCATGGAGATTACTATGGAAGACCCCTATGGATAGCAGTGGCAGAGAACCCCCATGGAAATCAAACAATCCTCCCACTGAGATCACAGACAGGCCTACTGTGGACATTAGGGCCAGCGACCCGCCATGGAGCTCAGGGACACAGGCCCCTGCGGGCACAGACCCTCCATGAGCATCGAGAACAGAGGCCCCCATGTAGATTACGGGGTGAGACAGACAAAGGGATGAGGGATTGAGAGCTGAGGAGCAACGAAAAAGAAGAGATGAGGGAGGGGGAGCAGCAGAGTGAGAGGAGATGAGGGGCAAAGCTTCACAGGGAACTGAAGGGGAAAAGATCGGGTCATGGGCAAGGGAAGAGAGACATGTAAGGAGCAGAAGGGGCCAGGGTTGTTGTTGCAGAGACCCCCCTGGAGGTCACGGACACAGACCCCCATGGAGACAAGGAGCGAAGGCCCCCTACAGAGATCTGAGACAGACCCCCCCTCATTGATCCAGGGCAGAGGCCCTTCATGGAGATCAGTGCAGACCCCCTCTATGGAGATCAGGGCCAGAGAACCCCCCCATGGATATTCAGTCACCTACTCACCCTGGAGAGCAGGGGTAGAGTCTCCCCAAAGCTATTTAGTCCTCGAGGCCCCTGGAGATCAGAGGCAGAGACTCCCATGGAGATTATTGACAGAGACCTTCGTTCCAAATCTGAGCCAGAGACCTCCCATGAAGCTCAAAGGCAGACTTGTCATGGACAGCTGGGTCAGAGATCCTCCATGGAGGTCAGAGACACAGACAATCCATGGAGGTCAGGGACACAGACAACCCATGGAGACCAAAGACAGACACCACACATGGAATTATTAGCCAGACTCCCTGTAAAAATGAATGCAAAAAGTCCCAACTGAAATCAGAGAATGACCCCCCATGGAGATCCTAATTAGGGATGCTAGAATCAGGGACACCCCCCATGGAGATTTTGGTCACAGGACTCTTTTGGAAAGCAGGGATGGGCACCCTCCATGGAGATCAGGCATAGAGACCTCAATGGAAATCAGGGGCAAAGACTGCCAAATGAGATCAGAGACAGACAGCCTTTGGAGATCATGGTCAGAGATCCCCATGGAAATCAAGAGTAAAGGCCCATTATTGAGATCAGAGACTCCACTAAAGATAATGGTCAGAGACTCACCATGGAGATTAGATCAGAGACTCCAGATAGTGATCAGTGTCATAGACTCACTGGAGGGGAGGCAGGGGGGGCAGAAACCGTCATGGAGATAAAATTCAGAGACTGACCATAAAAACCAGGGTCACAGAACTCCCATGGAGATCTAGGTCAGAGACTTCCTATGAAGGTCAGTGTCAGACAGCCCCAGCCCGGTAAAGTGACGTCCCAAGGAGATCAGGGTCACAGAACTCTTGAGGGCCAAGAATCTCCAAGGACATCAAGGACAGAGAACCCCAATGGAGATCACAGCATGAGATTCACTAACGGATGATGGATAGAGAGCTGAAGGTTCTCTAAAAAAGAAGAGATCATGAAAGGGGGCAACCGAATGTGTGGAAATGAGGGCAAAGTTTCTTTTTTTTTTTTTTTTAATAACTTTTTATTGATAGAACCCATGCCAGGGTAATTTTTTACAGCATTATCCCTTGCATTCACTTCTGTTCCAATTTTTCCCCTCCCTCCCTCCACCCCCTCCCCCAGATGGCAAGCAGGCCTTTACATGTTGAATGCGTTACAGTATATCCTAGATACAATATATGTGTGCAGAACCGAACAGTTCTCTTGTTGCACAGGGAGAATTGGATTCAGAAGGTAAAAATAACCCGGGAAGAAAAACAAAAATAGAAGCAGTTTATATTCATTTCCCAGTGTTCTTTCTTTGGGTGTAGCTGCTTCTGTCCATTTTTGATCAATTGAAACTGAATTAGCTCTCTTTATCAAAGAGATCCACTTCCATCAGAATACATCCTCAAACAGTATCATTGTTGAGGTATATAATGATCTCCTGGTTCTGCTCATTTCACTCAGCATCAGTTCATATAAGTCTCGCCAGTCCTCTCTGTCTTCATCCCGCTGGTCATTCCTTATAGAACAATAATATTCCATAACATTCATATACCACAATTTACCCAGCCGTTCTCCAATTGATGGGCATCCATTCATTTTCCAGCTTCTAGCCACTACAAACAGGGCTGCCACAAACATTTTGGCACATACAGGTCCCTTTCCCTTCTTTAGTATCTCTTTGGGGTATAAGCCCAGTAGAAACACTGCTGGATCAAAGGGTATGCACAGCTTGATAACTTTTTGAGCATAGTTCCAAATTGCTCTCCAGAATGGCTGGATGTGTTCACAATTCCACCAACAATGTATCAGTGTCCCTGTTTTCCCACATCCCCTCCAACATTCCCCATTATCTTTCCCTGTCACTCTAGTCAATCTGACAAGTGTGTAATGGTATCTCAGAGTTGTCTTAATTTGCATTTCTCTGATTAATAATGATTTGGAGCATATTTTCATATGTCTATAAATAGTTTCAATTTCTTTGTCTGAGAATTGTCTGTTCATATCCTTTGACCATTTATCAATTGGAGAATGGTTTGATTTTTTATAAAGTAGAGTCAATTCTCTATATATTTTGGAAATGAGGCCTTTATCAGAACCTTTGATTGTAAAAATGTTTTCACAGTTTATTGTTTCTCTTCTAATCTTGTCTGCATTTGTTTTGTTTGTACAAAAACTTTTCAATTTGATATAATCAAATTTTTCTATTGTGTGCTCAATAGTGATCTCTAGTTCTTCTTTGGTCATAAATTCCTCCCTCTTCCACAGGTCTGAGAGGTAAACTATCCTATGCTCTTCCAATTTATTTATAATCTCATTCTTTATGCCTAGGTCATGAACCCATTTTGACCTTATCTTGGTGTACGGTGTAAAGTGTGGGTCAATGCCTAGTTTCTGGAGGGCAAAGTTTCACTGGGAAATTAGGAGGAAAAGATCAGAAGGGAAGAGAAACGTATAAGGAATAAAAGGTGGCAGGGTGATTGTGGCAGAAACCCCACAAAGGAGATCAAAGGCAGAGACTGCCTGTGGAAATCATGGACAGAGTCCCCACGTGAAGATCTGTGTTAGAAACCTGTTCTGGAGATCTCAGTCAGAGATCCTCTACGGAGATCAGAGGCCCCGCTATCATGGAAATCAGGGTCACAGAATCCCGTGGAGATTAGGGTCAGAGATATTGCATGGAGATCAGGGAGCAAGACCCCTCAGGGGCAAAACTCCTTTATGGCACCCAGGGAAACAGCCTCCCCCCATGGAGATCAGATTAGTGACCCCACATGGAGATCAGAATAGACCCCCATGGATGTTAAAAGTAGAGCCCCTCCATGGAGATCAGTGTCAGAAACCAATTATGGAGATCTGGGTCAGAGACCCCCATGGAGATCTGAGATACAGAGTCCACATGGAAATCAGGACCAGAAACACTCATAGAGATGAGAGCAGACCGCCCCCTCCCCACTGTATATTAGTAGAACAGACCCCTCAGGGTCACAGGATCCCCTTGATGATAAGGGGTAGATACCTACTATGGAAATCAGGGGCAAAGGGGACATCTCTGACCCCAAATGGATCAGAGACAGAAGCTCTATGGAGATCAAGTTAGAGACCCACATAGAAATCAAGGTCAAGGATCCCCTAGAGAGATTAGATTGGGATACAATATAGAGAATAGAATCAGAGATCTCCCATGGAGATCAGTGTCCAATACTCTCTGCGGCAGAGCCCGCAAATTGAGACCAAGGGCAGAAAACTCACATGGAGATTAGTGTCAGAGTCGCCCCATGGAGATCTGTGGCAGAGACCCCTCACGGAAATCAGGGCCAGACACCCCCCATGAACCTCATGGACATCTGCGTCAGAGATCTCCCATGGACTTCAGGGACACAGACTTCCCCCTAAAGACCAAGGGCAGAGATCACATATGAAGATCAGGGTCCAAAAACCCCTTTGGAAATCACAGGCAAAGACCCCAACTGATATCAGAGACAGATCCCCTATGGAGATCATGGTCAGAGAACCACAATGGATATCAAAGGCATAAACCCCTCATGAACATCAAGGTCAAAGATCCCCAGGGGGCAGAGAGTGCTCACAGACATTAAAGGCAGAGATGCCGTTTGGAATTGAAATTGGGAGACAGAACCCCGTGAAAGAGATTCCCCATGGAGATCAATGACAGAAAGCCCCACAGAGTTCACAACATGAGGTTCCCTGAGAAAAGATGGAGAGGAAGCTGAAAACTAATGAAAAAGAAGAGATGGTAGAAAGGGGCTGCTGAGTGTGTGGAGATGAGGGACAAAGATTCACGGGGAAATTAGGGGAAAAGATCAGGTCATGAAGACGGAAGAGAAACGTGTAAGGAATATAAGATGGCAGGGGTATTGTTGCAGAGATCCCACCGAGAAAATCAGGAGCAGATCTCTCCTGATCTCCATGGTGGATCTCTAATCATGATCTCCTTAGACAATCTGTCTGTGATGTCAAATGGGAGTCTTTTTTGCTGATTTCCCAGGGGGCTCTCTGACCTTGGTCCCCAAGTGTGATCTCTGCCTTTGGTCTCCATGGGTCGGCTGTGTCCCTGACCTCCCTGGGGGTTGTCGGACCAAGATGTTCATGCGTGCCTCTGATCTTCATGGGTGAGGGTGTGTCCCTTGTCCCCATAAGCGGGCTATGCCCCTGGAGTTTCTTGAACCCTGATCTCCATGCAGGATCTCTGACCCTAATCTCCATGGGGAATCTGTGACCCTGATTCCCGTGGGTCTGTATGGGTCCTTGCAACTAATCTTCATAGAGGTCTATGCCCCTGATCTTCATGGTAAGTCTCTGGCCCTGATCTCCGAATGGTTTCTCCGCCACTGGGTTTCTTGGACCCTGATCTCCATGGGGGAATCTCTTACTCAGATTTCCATGAGTCTTTGACACAGATCTCCTTGTAGAGTCTCTGTCCCAATGTCCATGAGGGTCTGTCTTTGAGCTTTATCCTTGAGCTCCATGGGGAATCTCTTACCCTGATTTCCATTGTGTGATTTCCTACACTAATCTCCGGGGGGGGGGGTCTGTGTCTGTGTGATGTGGTATTCACAAGGGGGCTCTGCCCCTGGAGGGTCTTGGATCCTGATCTCCATGGGAGGCCTCTGAACCTAATCTCCATAGGGGATCTTTTTACCATCTCAATTGGATTCTTTGCTTTAAATTTCTATGGGGGTGTCTCTGACCTTAAGCCCATGGGAGGTCTGCCTTTGCTCTTCATGGGGTATCTCTGGCCTTGATCTTCATTGGACTTCTCTGCCCCTGGAGAATGGGCCATAATATCCATGGCGGGGGTCTCTGCTGCTGATCTCCACTGGGGATCTCTGTCCCTGGGAGCTTACGCTGATCTCTATAGGGGGTCTCTGACTGTGCTCTCCAATGGGATTTTCTGACCCTGATTTTTAGGGAGATCTCTGAATTTGATTTTTAAGAGGGGGGTGTCTTTGCCCTTGATGTCCTTCGAGATTCTCTGCTCCCGGGAAGTCTGTGACCCTGATATCCATGGGGGATTTTGCCACTGATCTCTGCCCTCATCTCCAAGGGCAGTTAGTCTCTGTTATTAATGGGGCTTTTTGCTTGATGTCCATGATGGGGTCTGCCTCTGATTTCCAGGTCTCTGCCCCTGGTCTCCAAAAGGGGGCTTTGCCCCAGGGGGTACTGGACCTTGATACTCATTGGGGATCACTTACCCTGATTTCCTTTAATATTCTTTCCCCCTGATTTTTATGGGCGGTCTCTGAATTTGATCTCAATCTGTCTTTAATGTCCATGGAAATTCTCTTTTATCTCCATGGGGGTCTTTGCCCATGATTGCCATGGGGATCTATGAATCTGAATTCCATGGAGGGTCCCTGAACCTCATGTTCATGGTCAGGGCTATTTCCCTGTTCTTCATGGTGACTCTCTGTCCCACATCTCCACAGGGCTTCTGTGCCTCTTCGGTACCTTGAGCCCTAATCTCTATGGGGGATATCTGACCCAGATTTCCAAAATGAGCCTCTGACACAGGTCTCCATGTGGGACTCTGACTCTGATCTCTATGGGGAGTCTTTGCCTCTGTTCTACTTTGTGGGGTCCCTTCCACAATAGTCCTGTCACCTTTTATTCCTTACTCTTTCTCTTCCCTTCCTCATGACCTGATCTTTTCCCTCTAATTTCCCTCCCCCCTTCCACCATCTTTTCTTTTTCATTGGTCTTCAGCTCTCTATCCCTCATCTCTTAGTTTATTTCACTCTGTGATCTCCATGGGTGTCCCCGACCTTGTTCTCCATGGGGTGTCTGTGTCCCTCATCTCCATGGGGGTCTATTTCCCTGAACTCCATGGGGATCCGCATCCCTGATCTCTATGGGGGGTCCATGTGTTTGATCTCCATGGGGGTCCATGTCCCAGAACTCCATGGGGATCCGTGTCCCTTGATCTCCATGGGGGTCCGTGTCTCTGATCTCCATTGGTGGGTCTGACACATTAATTTCCCATTGGGGGTCTCTCTATGAGATCTCTATAATGAGTCTCTGACCCAGATCTCTATGAGAGGTCTCTGTGCCTCGGGGATCCCTGTCCCTGATCTCTATAATGGGACACTGACACTTATTTCCAATGGGGGGCGTCTGACCCTAATTTCCATGGGTGTCTGACCTTGATCTCTATGGGGGTATCTGTGTCCCTGATGTGGGGCCTCTACCCATGATCTCTATGGGGGGTCTCCACCCTGATCTGCATGTGTGATCTGTGACCCTGCTCTCCATGTGGGGTCTGCACCCCTTATCTCCATGGGAGATCTAGCCTGATCTTCATCAGGGGGAGGGCGGTCTTTGACCCTGATCTTCATGGAGAATCTGCCTCTGATTTCCATGAGGATCTTTGCCCCTGAGCTCCATGCTCCTGGTGACACTGAGCTCCATGGGTCCCTCTACCTGATGTTCCTGGAGGATCTCTGCCCCTGATCTTCATGGTGAGTCTCTGGCCTTGATCCCCATAGACGTTCTCTGCCCCTTGGGGATCTTGGATTCTGATCTTCATGGGAGATCTCTGACACTGATCTCCATGGGGAGTCTCTGAATCTGATGTCAGTGTGTGGGGGGGTCTCTGCCCCTTATCTCCACAGGGGAGCCTGCCTTGATCTCCATGGGTAAGTCTCTGCCCCTGATCTCCATGTGTGTTCTCTGTTCCTGGTCTCCATAACGTGGGGGGGGTCTACCCAGTGTGGTATTGAGGAATTTCTGACCTAGATCTCCATAGTGGCTGTCTGATACTGATCTTACTGGGAAGTCTCTCACTAATCTCCAGGGGGAGTCTCTTTCTCAGATCTCCACTGGGAGATCTTTCCCTGAACAACTTTGCCTCTCAACAGCAGGGGGTTCTCTAGCCCTGATTTTTATGGGAGCTCTGTGCCTCTAATCTCCATGGTTTCAACCTCAACCCTCATTGTGTGTGGGTGGCTGATCTCCACCGATGGTTTCAATCCCTGGGGTGCGGTTCTGATACTGATCTCCATAGGGCTTTCTTGACTCTTATTTTTATAGGTGATCTCTGAGTTTCATCTCAATGGTCTACCCTGTCCTTGATGTTCATGGAGGTTCTCTGCCCCCAGGGGTGTCTGCGACTCTAATATCCGCGGGACTTCTCTGCCCCTGACCTCAATGGGGGTCAGCCCTGATCTCCATGAGGTTCTTTGGCCCTGATCTCCCTGGGAGTCCCTGACCTAATGTCCATGGGGGATCTGCCTTTTGATCTTCATGGGGAGTCTCTGGCCCTGAAGTTCATTGGGTTTCTCTGCCCCTGGGCGTTCTCTAAACATGATCTCCATGGGCAGGTCTCTTTCACTGATCTTCATTGGGGATCTCTGTCCCTGAGGGGGGGAGTTCAGATGCTGATCTCCATAGGGGGTCTCTGAACCTCATCTCCATAGGGTGGTCTGCCTCATCTCCACCAAGGGGTCTCTCACACTGATCTCCATGGGGGGGGGGGGCTGTCTCTGATCTCTATGGGGTTTTTGTCCCTGATCTCCATCTTGGGTCTCTGACCCTGATCTCTGTGGGGGTCTGTCTCTGATCTCCATTAGGCTTCTCTGCCTCTGATCTCCATAGCAGGTCTCAGGCCCTGATCACTATGGGCATCTGACATGGCTGTCTTTGCCCCTGGTTTCCATGGGAGCTCTATGATTCTGAATCCCATGGCGGATCCCTGCCCCTCATCTCCACACGCTTGGCTGCCCCCTTCTATCATCTCTTCTTTCTTGTTGCTCTTCAGCTCTCTGTCCCTCATCTCTTAGTGGATCTCTCGCTGTGATCTCCATGGGGGTGGTCTCTGTCCCAAATCTCCATAGGGGGTCTGTACCCCTCCCTTTACCTCTTGTGCACACGGGGTCTCTAACCCTGGTTTTGATGGGGGCTCTGTGCCTCTAATCTCCACGGGAGTCTCTGCCCCTGCAGGGTCTTGAACCCTGATCTCCATGGGGGATCTCATATCCAGAGCCCTATAATGAGTCTCTGACACACATCTCAATGTGGGGTCTCTGCCCCTGATCTCCATGAGGGATCTCTGAGCCAGATCTCTATAATGAATCTCTGATGCAGATCTCCATGGTGGCCTCTGAGCCTGATCTTCATAGTGGGTCGCTGACACTGATCTCTATGGAGGGGCCTCTGACCTTGATCTCCATGGGGGGGTCTGTGTTCCAAATCTCCATAGAGGGTCTGTATCCCTCCCTCTATCTCTCATACAAGAACCCTGATCTCCATGGAGGATCTCTGAGCCAGATCTCTGTAATGAATCTCTGATACAGATCTCCATGGGGGTTTGTGACTCTGATCTCTATAATGGGTCACTGACACTGATCTCCATGGGGGGGGAGCTCTGAGCTTGATCTCTATGGGGGGGTCTGTGTCCCTGATCTCCATGGGGGGGCTCTCTACCCATGAGCTCTATGAAGGGTCTCTACCCCTGGTTTGTATGGGGCCTTTGTGCCCCTGATCTCCATGGTGTCCTTAGTATCCATAAGGGGGGTCTGCCTCAGAGGGTATTGGACCTGATTTCCATGGGGTATCCTTGACCCTGATCTCCCATGATGGGTCTCTGACACAGGTCTCCATGAGAGGTTTTTGTTAATGATCTCCATAGAGAGGTCTATGTCCTGGGTCTCCATAAGAGGGCTCTGCTCTTTAGTGGTTTAAACCCTGATCTCCTTGGTGGGGTCTGTCCCGCAATCACCCTGCCACCTTGATTCCTTACAGGTCTGTCTTTCCTTTCTAATCACCTGATCTTTCCCCCCTAATTTCCCTGTGAATCTTTCCCTTTCATATCCACACACTTCTCCCTCCTTCCAACCATCTCTTTTTTTTCCTTGGTCTTCAGCTCTCTGTCCCTCATGTCTTCATCCATCTCACCCCATGATCTACATAGGGGTTTTGGTCCTTGATGTCCATGGAGGGTCTCTGCCCCTGGGGTGTCTGTGATCCTGATATCAATGAAGAGTTTGTGTCCCTGATCTCTATGGTGGGGTCTACCCCTGATCTCTGGGAGGGCTCTGCCTTGATCTTCATGGGGGTCTCTGACCCTGATTGCCATAGGGGGTCTCTGCTACTGGGCCAACATCAGTTATCCTGACCTTTATCTTTCCACTGGACTCAGATGACCCTGGAGGAGAGAGTGAGTTCTACTTCACTCAAATACTATTTACATGCAAATCCTCTCCGAGAATGAAGAATGAAGAACAAGAAATGCATAAGGACAGAAAGACAAGAGACAGCAATGGGCTACTTGTGTTAAACCAACACTACCACTTAGACCATTCCCTCCAGCTATTGACCAACTATCACCAAGTGACAGCTGCTGCAGCCCCTACCTCCTCAATAGCTGGAAAAAGAAAGTTCTCAGAAGCAAAACCCTTGACACTATCAAATCAACTACAGAAATCAATGCAGTATGGCAGTGGAAATGATAGTTGAGAATTGGCTTTGCCAGCTTGCCCTCAGGACCCCATAATCTTTACATCAGACTTGCAGCTAAAATCCCCTATATATTCAGCCTCTTAGGATGTGAGCTCCAGAACAGGGTCTCTGTATCAGCTTTTTTACTTATATCCCAAGGGCTCAGCACAATGATACATACATAATAAGGCTTTAAATAAATGTTTATTATTCATTAATATCTATGGTTGTACCCAAACCACTTCATTAGGCTGTGTCTCAATTTCCACAGGAGAAGGAAGCAACTGAGACATGGTGACAAAATCTAGAGAATGAAAAATGGCTAACCTGGATTTAGGATTTAGCTGCTCTGACTCTCTCACGGGATTGTAAGGACAAAAATCAAAAATGATTGTGAATTGTAAGAATTGTTACAAATATAAGAGATGATGATGATGGTGGTGGTGGGAATAGGCGTGCTTGTGCAAGTAAGGGTGCTGATGCTGGTAGCACTTGTGGTAATAGTGGCAGTGTTGTTGTTGCTGGTGCAAATAGTGCTAGTAGAACTAGTGATGGTAGTGATATTGGTAGTGATGGTAGAACTAGTGATGGTGGTGGTGCTAGTGGTAGAACTAGTGATGCTGGTGCTGGTGCTAGTGCCAGTGCTAATGACAGAACTGATGATGGTATTGGTGGTAGTGGTAGAACTAGTGATGGTGGTGATGATAATACTAATGCTGGTGCTGGTGCTGGTGCCGGTGCTGGTAAAAAACAAGAAATTATCCCCGATTTAAGTTCTTTTCTGACAATTTTGGGAAGTGGAGTGGGAGTTTTTGAAAGTTAATTTACCAGCAGAGTATAAACTCTGGCAGATGCTATCGAAAGGGAAAGACTTCAAATAGGGTCAGTCTCAGCAAAAGGCTATTTTTCAGTCATCCAAGGACCAGTTCAGCTACATTCAGAAAAACTCATCCCCTGAGAAATCCACATACTTTCTTTTTTTTTGCCCAAAGCAATCCAATAGTTTTAGTCTCAAGACACTTTACAATTTTGAACATAATTGAGGATTCCTCAAAGAGATTTTGTTATATCAATCAATATTTACCATAGTAAAAATTAAAATATTTTACTATTATCATGAAAACAGTTATAACCTTGTGGATTTAGTGAAATAATCTTAGGACTCTCCCAGGGGTTCCCAGACTACAGTTTGAGAATCTTTGCCTTAAAAATAATCTAAGAAAGTATCTAAAAGTGGTGATTTCCACATTAATAAAACAATAGCTCCTTGAAGCACACAAATTGACATTTTAATTACATTATACAAATAATAAATGGACTTCTACCTGGTTTCCAGGTCCCATATGTGCAAAAAGCATGTTTTGCTTTGCCTACCCTGAGGCTATTCTGGACCAAAATTAAGCTGTCCTGAGTCAAAAATATCTCCTGCTGGCCAGAATGAGGAACTGTCAAACTCAATATCTTTGCCACCCTCCTCTTTCCTCCCCCAACCTCTTCACTGCAGCAACCACATTCTAACAGATGCATATATATATATATATATATATATATATATATATATATATATATCCCTTTTCTCCCCTCATTCCTCTTTGTTCTTTCAGAGAATTGTCTCTCTTTTTCTTCATTCTATTGATAATCTCCCTATCTCTCGATGAACTAACAATATAAAGGGAAAAAAAAACATACAAAGAGAGGGTAAAAGAGAGAAGGAACCTGGCACAGAGGCATTATGGAAGAGAAATCAAGCAATTCATTGGAATATTCAATTGTAGTTTTGCAGTCTTATGGCTCTTTTATAGGAGAACTGCAAAGTATGAAGTCAAAACCATTGGCTCTGGAGCTATAAACTTCAGTATTATTTTGAAAACTAAGTGCAAGTGTTCTATCAGAAAAGCAAATAAAACATTCATCTACATGTCCACAGAATTTAAAAAAAATTATTTTCCATGTGATAACCTTTAATAAGACTGAAAAGTCAAATAAACATATAAAATATGGATTGAAATATTGTATAAACCCTTATTATTTAGGTAGAAGCCAACAAATTAGTAGATAACAAACCAAATGTGTTTGCTCTGATCTCCTTTTGGGGCAGATAGATAGGACACCTAGGCCTCGAGTCAAGAATTCCTGAGTTCAAATCCAACCCCTGACACTAGTTGTATGACTTTGGTCAAATTATTTAACCCTGTGTGTCTCCACTTTCTCCTTTGTAAAATGAGCTGGAGAAGGAAATGGCAAATCATTCTAGTATCTTTGCCAAGAAAGACCTGAATGATGAAGAGCTGGACAATGATTGAAGGACAGCACAACTGATTCCGTTATGTCTACATAAAGTAGCAACCTTTTGCTTTAACTTTGTTGATATTTTAGTCAAAGTTTCACATCTTTTATAAGATACAAAAAAGCCACTCAAATGGTAACATTACATTGTCTCTGTTACTACTCTCAACCCATGCTCAAGACTGGCAGGTCAGGTTGGGTTTCCACATTAAGAATGCATCTCCCATTGATTATCAGTTGACATTAAGAAGCCAGTTTGACTTAATAAACTTTTAGAAACACATTATTTACTGAAAAAGTATAGCAAAGACTAAAGTATCTTATATTGTATTTAATTTATACTTTAACATATTTAACATGTCAACCTGCCATCTGGGGGAGGGGATGGGGGAAGGAGGGGAAAAATTGGAACAAAAGGTTTGGCAATTGTCAATGCTGTGAAATTACCCATACATATAACTTGTAAATAAGAAGCTATAATAATAATAATAATAATAAAAGAAGGTAGAAAAAAACCCACTTGATAGATTGAGTCAACATTGGAGCGACATTGGACGTATACAGTAGCAAAAGATTCTTTTTTTGAAAAAAAAAAAAAGACAAAAGTATCACTACCTCTGGAAACAGAAACTCACTCTTCTCCAACCTCTTAGTCCCTTAAGAAAGTAGATTAAGGTGATAACTACCAACATTTCTCCCCAGAGAATTAAATGGTTCCAAATTCACTTCTGGATATGGATGTAATAGATGATGTTCTCTTGCTTGCAGGACATGGGATCTTGTTAAGGGACAGGTCAATTCTCCGAGAGCCTCCACAGCTGTGGATCATAGCATCTGAAGGAGTTGCAGGGCAGCCTTTGCTGACACAGGTGTTGCAGACTGGGAATGAGATAAATTGGAGGCAGAGGGAAGAGGAGAGAGGCTAGACAACACAAGTGCCTCTCAGAGAGGTCAGAGAACAGTAACTGCCTCTCAGTCTCCTTGTATCATCCTCTCACAAGAGGAGATCCATTCTGGGTTGGATCTCCAGCAGCCACTGTCAGGTGGCTCCTGTGTATTCCAACAGGACCTTAGTGACCAGGTCTTGCCCTTAAAGAGCATAAATCTTACTGAGGGGATATAACCTGTAGAGTACAATGTAATAAAAAATAATTTAGACAGAGAGAAATATCACATGAGAATATAAAAGAGTAATAAAAGAAAAGGCTAGAAAATCAGGTTGAACTATATCATAAAAGTTCTTGAATGCCAAAGTAAGATGAAAACAAGGAATTCATATTTTGTCCTTTATAAAGTCATTAACTTTTTTTTTTAAGGGAATTTTGAGTGATTGGATTGGATAGTTTTTGTCAGCAGCCTAAAGGATTGGTAGGAAAGAGGAGAAATAGGAGACAAAGACAACAGTCAGGAGGCTTTTATAATAGTCTAGGTGAGGTGATCACTGATTCAGACCTGAGCTGGGAGCGTGGCAGTGGGAGTGAATAGAGAGGAGGGGATGGTTGCAAAAGATATTATTCTGGGATAATTAACAGATCCAGGGAGCTTATTAGATGTGAAATTGAATTAGGTCATTGTGATAAGATTTAGGGAGAATATTATTAGCTAGACTTTTCAGCTAATTTTGAATATTATTAGATATACTTATTTATACCTTATTCAGTTATCCTCTGAACACTAGAAAAACAGGTTACTTCCAGTTTAAAATATCCTCTTACATATTGATCTTTGCTCTGATATCTGTAGGATGAAGGTCCAGAAATAGAACATCTGAATCAAGAGGCAGGATTGATTTACTGAATATTGCCACACTGCCTAGCCAAACATTTGCAAAAGTCTGCGAATCCACTAACAAGGTAACCACGTCTAGCAAAGTCAGACAGAGAAGCATCTGGTGTCCTGAGATTCTGATTCAACTCAATAGGCTAAATGGAAAAACATGTGTGCAATATTCACTTCAAGCAATTAGGTAATAGCTCTATCTAGTGGTCAGCTTTGGGATAAGGGAGTCATGGAAAATCTATGGAGACAGTGTGGATCAATGCATATTTTCACCTTTTTTTTTTCTAATGGTTTTTCCCTTTTGTTCTGATTTTTCTCTCCCAACGTGACTTATATAATGAATACCCTAACCTTAAAAAAAGAAAAGGGGCAAAAAAAAAGAAAAGAAAGAAAATGATCTCTTAGAATGACCTATTTTAAAAATCATATTGATAATTTTTAAAGTTTCTCGAAGACTGGTCCCAATTGAGGTTTTATCTTTCTTTCAAAAGGCAAATTGCAATACTTTTCTCAGTTCACTTACTTTTCTGTGATGAAATCTGTTAATATATCTGTACTCAAAATCATATCCTTATCTTAGTTATTTGAATGCCTCTATTGTGTCGTTGGCTCCCCCAATTAACTGATATAGTCTCCTTAGCCATCATCAGAAAAAATAAAAATGTGCTTTAAAAATTCCTGCCATGATGCCAAAAGCAAGCCCTAGTCTTCTAATGAAATATCACATCATGACCATTTTATCAGATTAAACGACATCTTATAGCAAAATATTTACACTGGTTAAATTGTATACAATTATTATATACCATGATAATGTCATTTCTCCTGGACATTTCCCATTTATTATTATCAATTATTTGTTTACATAGCTTGAGACTGAGTTGTTTCAAAAGTACATTATATTTCAACTTCATTGTTGCTGTTCCAGCTTTTTACTAATTCTGATTGTTACCCTGACACGGCAGTAGCTTGCACACAGATGCGTGATTCAGGAATAACTCCCATATTAGTCAATCTTTCCATTTCTCTTAGAATGCTACCAGTATTTTATTTGGTGCTTACTTGTTCAATACTTATCAATTCTTTTCTTTAATAATAATAACTAACATTTATATAGTGCTTTAAGGTTTACAAAGCACTTGACATATATTATCTCATTGGATGCTCATGACAATTCCATAGGGTAAGTTAGCATTTACTTCATTTTTTACAGATGAAGAAACTAAAGTTGAGAGAGGCTAGGTCACTTACCTAGGGTCACACAGCTAATAAGTGTCTAAGATGAGATTTGAATTCATTTCTTCCTGATTCCAAGTCTAGCATTCTATTCACTGTTTCCCCTAGCTGCATCCTTTCTTTAAGAACCTATTCATGCTATAATGACATGAGACTTCTGGATAAGTTTACAAGTTTTTGGTCTCTTTCATTTCTCCTTTTTGGAAATAGTCTTTCCTGTTTATTTCTCACAGTCTTCCTCTTTCTCCCACCTTTATATTGAAGTCACCAAGGATAGTGTCTGTTGATTTCATGTACATGATATTGATAAGTTCCTTACAGAATTTCTCTACCTCGTCATGCTCTGCAACTTATTTTGGTGCATAAGCAGCAGTTTTTGCAAATACTAATTTTAAAATAATATTTTATTTTTCCCAATTACATGCAAAAACAATTTTAACATTCTTTAAGTTTTCAGTTCCAAATTCTATCCCTCTTTTCCTCCTTCCCTTGTCTCCTCCTCGAGATGGTAAACAATCTGATATAAGTTAAACAAGTGCAATCATGTAAAACATATTTCCATATTAATTATTTTGTGGAAGAAAGCTCTAATTAAACAAGAAAAAAAGAAGAAAATGAGGAAGGAAGGAAGGAAGGAAGGAAGGAAGGAAGGAAGGAAGGAAGGAAAGAAGGAAGGAAGGAAGAAAAGGAGGGACAGAGGTGGGGGAGGAGAAGGGAGGGAGGGAAAGAGAAAGAAGGGAAGGAGAGAAGATTAGGAGGAAGGAAAGATTAGGGATAGATAAATACATAGAACTGAGAACCATCTGCAAATGATCGTTGAATCCTTGAGAGTCAATGAGATCACCAAATAAAATAGTTCAGAAGGGAAGAGAATATGACTCAGGACAGAGCCTTTGGGAAAACCCACAGTTAGCAGGCTTACCCTAGATAAAGATTCATCAAAGAAGACTGAGAAGAACAGATAGGAAAAGAACCAGGAGAGAGCAGTGACCAAAAACCTAAAGAAGAGAAAAAAGGTTGTCAGTAGTGTTGAAGGCTGCAAATAGGTCAATAAGGATGAGATTAAGAAAAGGCCACTTGATCTGACAATTAAGCAATCTTTAAAAGAGCAATTTTAGTAGGGATAAAACTGAAAGTCAGAATGGAAAGAGTTTAGAGCCACATGAAAGGAGAAAATATGGAGGCACTGATTATAGATGGTTTTCTCAAGGGGTTTAATTACAAAAGGAAGAAAAGAAATGGGAGGATAGCTAACAGTGATGATTAGACCCAGTGAGGGTTTTTTAAGAATGGGGAAGACATGGTATGTTTTTGAAGGAGAAGGACAGCAGATGGTGTATAGTGAGACAATGAAAATTTGAAAGGGAGTTGTGATGATGGAGGCTTCTAAAAACTATTATAAACAACTTTTACAACTTATTCTGTCTCTCTGCCATTGTCAGTAATGAAGTTGAAAGAATCTCAGTAGGACTTCTGACAATTTGTATTTTTCCTCTTTCATTTGAACCCGCGATTCAAAAATGTCTTATAAATTACTGGCTAGCCTATTTCTTCATAATTAATTAGACAGATCTTCAGAAAATAGCCTGTATCTGTCACCAGTGCCATTTGATATAAATTAATTTCCACAACTAAGAGATCAAAAGAACTGAGAAAGTAGTTTAGTCAACAAACAATTAACCAACAAAAAACTTACTATGAAACTGTGGTGGAAAACAAAACTTGCTTAGAATATAAATCAATTGGTAAAATTGTATGAAAAGGGATAACAGATGATTATTACTATCATTAGCACTATCACCCCATGGAGAAAAGCAATGAAGGGTAAAACCAGTTTTTTAAATTTAATTTTTTTCTCTCCATTTTCTTCATTGAACAATAAAAAAAAGAAAACTCTTATAGTAAACATGCATAGTCAAGCAAAAAAATTCTCACCTTGGCCATATCCAAATATATATATAAATATAATGTTAAATCCATCTTTAAGCAGGAGCTAGGATAGTGCACTTCATCCTTGGTCCTTTGGATTTGTGATAAAACCCATCGAAGGAAAGTTTAGCAGGAGATCCAAAAGTCATATCAAAGGCATTTTTAAAAAATAGAAAGAAGAGTTTTTAAAAGGGAAAAAAAAAAGTATTTCCATAACACAAAGCTTCTTAAACTTTGAGTTGCAACCTCATATGGGTTTACATTACTGAATGTGAGAGTCATAAAAGTATGATTTATTATTAGTAAATGTTTGATTTGCATACCTATTTAATATACTTATATATCTGGGACTGCATAAAAATTTCTGAGACAAAAAAGGTCGTGAGTGGGAAAAGTTTAAAAAGCCCAGCTATAACAAACTCTTTTCAATATTATACTTAGTTGTTAATTGTCCTCCATTTTCAAGGAGGACCAATGACATCACAGGGTGATATCTTGACTAGCCTGTGAATGAGATTTAAGCGAGACAGGGTTATGAAACGTTTTCTGCTTTACCCTCTCTTCCAGAGTCAACAAAGTCCAATGCCAAAACAAAACTCAGGCAACAACTCAGGATGCAGTGGACGTGGCTGATCTTGGCATCTTTGATGACTTGCCAAGCTCTAAGTACTCCACAGAAGCTGCTTCAGTTTCATGACAATTGGAATAAATTATTATGGTCTATTGGTTACCTTCAATGTGGTTTAATCTATAGGCTAAGACTATAGTGTCAATAGTGGTGTGTGATGACTGGGCATGCTATGGCTTCTTGGGGCCACAGATAAAAGCTGGGTAATAGATGTCAAAGGTGGATGAGCAGCCCTGAAAAGATGAAGAACTGGAACTCATAATTGAACCCCAAATAGATAATTTTGATTATATTAAGTTAAAAAGTTTTTGTACAAACAAAACTAATGAAGACAAGATTAGAAGGGAAGCAATAAACTGGGAAAACATTTTTACAGTTAAAGGTTCTGATAAAGGCCTCATCTCCAAAATATAGAGAGAATTGACTCAAATTTATAAGAATCCAAGCCATTCTCCAATTGATAAATGGTCAAAGGATATGAACAGACAATTTTCAGATGAAGAAATTAAAACTATTTCTAATCATATGAGAAAGTGCTCTAAATCAAAGAAATGCAAATTAAGACAACTCTGAGGTACCACCTCACACCTCTCAGATTGGCTAAGATGACAGGAAATGATAATAACCAATGTTGGAGGGGATGTGGGAAAACTGGGTCACTGATACATTGTTGGTGGAATTGTGAATGGATCCAACCATTCTGGAGAGCAATTAGGAACTATGCTCAAAAAGTTATCAAACTGTGCTTTAATCCAGCAGTGTCTCTACTGGGCCTATATTCCAAAGAGATCTTAAAGGAGGAAAAGGGACCCACAGGTGCAAAAATGTTTGTGGCGGCTCTTTTTGTAGTGACTGGATGGATGTAGTGAAGTGAGTGGATGCCCATCAGTTGGAGAATGGCTGAATAAATTGTGGCATATGAATGTTCTGGAATATTATTGTTCTGTAACAAATGACTAGCAGGAAAATTTCAGAGTCCTGGAGAGGCTTGCAGGAACTGATGCTGAGTGAAATGAGCAGAACCAGCATACAGAGCAACAACAAGATTAAGATGATCAATTCTGATGGACATTTCTGAGACAAAAAAAGGTCGTGAGTGGGAAAAGTTTAAAAAGCCCAGTCATAATAAACTCCTTTCAATATTATACTTAGTTGTTAATTGTCTTCCATTTTCGAAGAGGACCAATGACACCACAGGGTGATATCTTCACTAGCTTGTGAATTAGATTTAAGCGAGACAATGAGATAATCCAAATTAGTTCCACTTGCTCAGTGATGAAGAGAGCCATCTACACCCAGAGTGAGGACTATGAGAACTGAGTGTAGACCACAACATAGCATTTTCACTCTCTTTGTTGTTGTTTGCTTGCATTTTGTTTTCTTTCGCAGTTTTTTTCTTCCTTCTTGATCTGATTTTTCTTGTGCAGCAAAATAACTGTATAAATATATATACTTATATTGTATTTGACATATACTTTAACATATCTAACATGTATGGGACTCCCTACCATCTAGGGAAGGGGGTAGAGGGAAGGAGGGGAAAATTTGGAACAGAAGTTTCTGCAAGGGTCAATGTTGGAAAAATTACTCATGCATATGTTCTATAAATAAAAAACTTTAATAAATAAAAACTCAATTAACTGAAATATTTCAGAATAGCTGGCAGAAATTGTTTTTCCTCCACTCATTTAGTACAGTTCTCCATCCTGTATAAATCCCATTACCCATAAATAGTATAAATTAGAAAGAGACAAAGACAGAGACAGACAGACACAGAAGGACAGAAACAGACAGAAATGCAGAGACACAGAGACAGAAACAGAGAGACAGAGAGAGGCCTCCAGCACACTAAACTTAATTCAAAACTTCCTTGCTCCCCGCTGAGTTTGTCAAATTCTTAAAGATCATTTTTAATATGAGGTTTAGGGCTGAATAGTATTTAAAGCTCTAAACTGTCTCTTCAGTATTTGAGGGAGATTAGGGTTAGAGTTCATTGTGTTGACTGTTCTTGTGAAAGATTAGATAGCTCAGCTAGGCTCCTATAGGCTGTGTAAATGTCTCTGTATGTATTGACTGTGGAGTCATTATCAAAGCTTCCAAACACAATCCACACCTTGTAAACAGAAATCCCATTATTTTAGTGATTCTGATAAGATTTACTAAGAACTTACAGGGGGCAGAGCCAAGATGGCAGACAGGACACACACTTTTTTCTGATCTTCTCCCTGGACTCTTTAATTACCACATTCAGCCTCTGAATTAGTTCTAGACTGGCAGAATTCACGAATATTGGGAGGGAAGCAAATTAACAATAAGAGATAATTTCGAAGATCACCAGAAAAAGTTTGTTTTGGTCGAGCACAGAGGGAGGCCAGGAGCAGGATGCCAGCCCACGCTGTGCAGACCTGGGGCAGGGTGTGGTCTCCGCTGGGCAGTGCAGGCTCCGTGTGGTGGAGAACCACAGTGTTGGCTACTCCGCCCTGGATGCAAGCCAGTAGATCAGCAGAGAAGTTTGAAAACATACAACACAAACACAAAAGGTAAAGAGCATGGATTCTCACGGGACCTGGCCACAGCCACCCAGCACCGGCAATGAGTCAGCACAATCCCAGCCCAGACACTGCAGCTCTGCTGCTGCTTCGCTGTTGCCTGTTAGAAGAAGCTTGGAAAACCTTCCTTGCCCTAAAAGCAGACTCCAACTTTTTTTTTTTAATAGCTTTTTATTGACAGAATACGCATGGGTAGTTTTTCAACATTGACCTTTGCAAAAACTTTTGTTCCAACTTTTCCCCTCCTTCCCCCTACCCCCTCCCCTAGCTGGCAGGTAGTCCAATACATGTTAAATATGTTAAAGTATATGTTAAATCCAATATATGTATATGTATTTATACAGTTTTCTTGCTGAACAAGAAAGAGTGGATTTAGAAAGAAGGTAAAAATAACCTGAGAAGAAAAACAAAAATGTAACCAAACAACAACAGAAAGAATGTAAATTCTACGTTGTGGCAGACACTCATTTCCCAGTGTTCTCTCTCTGGGTGTAGATGGCTCTCTTCATCACATCTTCATCACAAGTGGAACTGGTTTGAACCATCTCATTGTTGAAGAGAGCCCTGTCCATCAGAATTGATCATCACATAGTATTGTTGTTGAAGTATAATGATCTCCTGGTTCTGCCCATTTCACCTTGCATCAGTTCATGTAAGTCTCTCCAGGTCTTTCTGAAATCATCTTGCTGGTCATTTCTTACAGAACAATAATATTCCATAACATTCATATACCATTATTCGTTCAGCCATTCTCTAATTGATGGGTTTTTGTACAAACAAAACTAATGCAGACAAGATTAGAAGGGAAGCAATAAACTGGGAAAACATTTTTACATTCAAGAGTTTTGATAAAGGCCTCATCTCCAAAATATAGAGAGAATTGACTCAAATTTATAAGAAATCAAGCCATTCTCCAATTGATAAATGGTCAAAGGATATGAACAGACAATTTTCAGAAGAAGACATTGAAACTATTTGTAGTCATATTAAAAGGTGCTCCAAATCACTATTGATCAGAAAAATGCAAATTAAGATACATCTCAGATTGACTAAGATGACAGGAAAAGATAATGACGAATGTTGGAGGGGATGTGGGAAAACTGGGACACTGACACATTGTTGGTGGAGTTGTGAATGAATCCAACCATTCTGGAGAGCAATTTGGGAACTATGCTCAAAAAGTTATCAAACTGTGCATATCCATTGATCCAGCAGTGTTACTACTGAGTTTATATCCCAAAGAGATATTAAAGGAGGGAAAGGGACCTGTATGTGAAAGAATGTTTGTGGCAGCCCTTTTTGTAGTGGCTAGAAACAGGAAATTGAATGGATGCCCATCAATTGGAGAATGGCTGAATAAATTATGGTATATGAATATTATGGAATATTATTGTTCTATAAGAAATGACCAGCAGGATGAATACAGAAACTGAATTCCAGAATTACAAACTTTAGAATGTGAATGCAAACTATTATTTTGATTTATCTTGCCTTCCCAACTCAACTGAATGGCTTGGGAGCACTGGAACTCTATCTCATAATCTTTGAACATCTGGCTTCAGGGATGTTCACTGGCTATCTCCCATACCTGGAACTCTCTCCCTCCTTAACTCTTTTCTGATTTCCTTCCAATCAATATCCAATAAGCATTTAGTGAGCATCTACTCTGTGCTGGGGACAAAAATAGGAAAAAAAGAAAGACTATCCTTTGCTCAGGTAAAGTCTCACCTTTCCTAATCTTCCTTGATCTTAGTGCCTTCCCTCTGTCGTTATCTCCAATCCATCCTTTATGTAGCTTGTTTGTACATAGGAGTTTGCTTGTTGTCTCTACCATTAAACGTGAGTTCCTTGGGAGCAAGGATTGTATTTGATTTTCTTTGTATCTCCAGCATTTCCCATAGTGCCTGATAGTATTGGGTGTTTAAGAAATGCTTGATGACTTGACTCTCACTCCCTACAGCAGCCTACACCTAATAAGTACGCAATAAATAGTTATTATGACAATTGTGATTCATTTAAAAAAAACAGGATGTCCAAGTGACAGGATTGGAAGGTTATTTTGGCAACATCAGTGAGTATAAAGTGGATGAGAGAGAATAAAGACTGGGGGATCCATCAAGAAAGAAGTTGCAGTAGTTTAATCATCAACAGAACTTGAATTAAAGCTATGGGAACCAAGATCTATGGGAGATATTGTGAATGAAAAAAATCAGTGAGATTTGTCAGTTGGGTAGACACTCCATACCTTGATACTAAATTTAATTCTTTCATTCCCCAATTAGCATAGAATCTAATTACCTTAGGCATACACTGACCAAGGGGATGCACTCAGAACAGCAGAAAAAAGGGCTGAGGTCAAGTAACAATCAGGGACAGACAGACTGGTCCTTGAAATCCTTCAATCTATAGAAAGACTTATATATCACATCCATCCTACAATTAGCAGGAGTGAAAAACCACCATATTACAAGCTCCCCCCAAAGTATAGTTAGATGAAGGTTGGCAAGTGGGATCATTACTGGGTAATGAAGAGTGAAAAGAAAAAGAAGGGAGGGAAAGAAGGAGGAAAGAAGAAAGGTAGGAAGAAACAAAGAAAAAGAAAGGAATAAATATCAAATGAATACTTATTAAATGTACTCAATACTAACATGGGACACAAAGAAAAAAAAATAAAAGGAACAATCCTTGTTCTCAAGGAGGTCACAATCTAATTATATCCAAGTTAAATGAGCAACTCAATGAAGAAATGATGTGGATTGTCAGTGCTACAGAAGTTCAGAGATTTTGGTAGGCTGTAGAGGTGATGGAATGTTGGAATCTTTACAAACTGCTAACTCATTGATAGATTATTGATCTGATCTTATAAGAAGACGTTTTGGGCCAGAACCTTAAACAAGGTACTAAGTAGAACTAATTGATATAATGCTTGTGTTCACACCTTTACTCATTGGAGTTCACAGGTTTGGGAGATTTCAGGGTTTAGTATGAGATAACCGAATTCACACATCGCTTGAAGGTCTTAGGGCCAGAGAGCACTATGGGAGAAAACCCATAATCCAGCTCTCTGATATATAAGAAAAAAGCAGAGGCCCAATTAGGAGAATTCAGCTGAATTACATGGAGAGTAGAGCTGAATTGGAGACTGAAGAAAGCAGAGGCAGAAGCAAAGAATAAAGCTGCAAGAGCTCTTGGAACCAAGCAGAGAGATAGGCCTCTAAGCTAACCGGGCTATATCGGAGACAATAAAAGATCTGAACTTTTATCACCTGGCTGCATTTGGGGTAATTATTGATCTGAACTGATACTAAGGTTGCCTCCAGAAAACCTCCCCGAGAAACCTGCTCGCTCCCAGAAAGAACCATTCTTATATTATTTTAAAAGAAGAAAAACACCACAATGGAAGGCTTTGTGAAGGTAATACCTTAGCTTGATCTTGGAGGATGCTTAAAATAGATCAGAGAGAACAGACAAAAGTGTTCCATTTTGGATGTTGACATTGGTGAGGGCTAAGGAGAACAAAGATTAGAGTCTGCATCAGTGCTGATGCTTGTTTCTGTTGTGGCAAAATCTTATTTATGATACCTTACCGTGGTCTGATATGGCAAACCTATACTGCCCATTTGTTTCCTTGGAAAGAAATTGGTATATCATTAAAAAAAACCTGTTTGTACCCCGGGGCCAATCCTTATTCATAATGACTTTTATGTGTTGTCTAACATCTTATTAAGGATGCTCTCTAGTCAATCCCCAGCTCTTGGAGGTGTTTGCAAGACAAAAAGATTCTTAAAGCCTGGAATAGATGTCCACAACTAGTCCAGGAATCAAAGTGTGTAGACAAAGGAGATTATAGAAGCCCACATCTGGTAGAAGTAATTTTCTTCTCCTCCTCTTCCTTTTCCTCCTTCTCCTCCTCTCTCACCTTCCTCATTCATATAGGGCTTTTAGGTTTACAATGTGTGCTTCTCACAACAAGCAGTTGTTATTATTCACAATTTACAGTTGAGGAAACTGGAGGTCAGAGATGGGAAGTGGTCACACAGTTAGTTTCCTTAATAGCCCAACTAGGTGGAACCCTGATCTCCTATATATCCCACTAAGTGATGAAGTAAAGGGAAGGTACCTGGATCCTGGCATAGGAAGAGCAGCTTCTACAGATTTCTGGGAGCAGAAGCCAAAACCAAAGGATTTAGGAGGAAAGGGCTGGTGAGGAAATAGAAGAGATGAGGGAGATAAATATAGTCCATTCATGGCCAGAGGCCATTTGTACAAGAAAGATGAGTTGAAAGAGCCATCAGGATCAAACAGAGACTTGATTTGTGCTTTTGATTTTCATTTTGTTTCTAGCCCAGGAGGTTGAGCATGAAGGAACAATGGAGAAAGAAAGATGAAATCTCAGGTACCATTTTAGGGGAATAGAAGGGACACCAGTTCAGAACCCAGGAAAGCTGAGTTCTTGCTCTCACTTATGCCATTTATTAATTTTGTAAACTAGAGCAAATTACTTCTCCCAATACCTCAGTTTCAGCATGTGTACATTGAGAAGGAAGGAGTAGGTGTACTCTAAAGTAACTTCCACTGCTAATATTCTATGAAACTCTCTATATAATAACAGCTAATATTTATATAGCATTAATTATGTGTCAGGCACTGTGCTAAGCGCTTCACAGTTATCTCATTTGATTCTCACAACAGCTCTTATTTATCCTTGTTTTACAGATCAGGAAACTGAGGAAAACCAAGTTAAATAACTTGTCCATGGTCACACATGCCTTAACCTTGAAGAGTAATGTTCTAGGAGGGGCAATAAGACACACAGTTATGATGCAAACATAAGTCATCATTTCTCTCTGATTTCTTTTTCATTGCTTCTTTCTCCACTTATCTCTTTCCTTCCTTCTCTTTCTCTTATTCTCCCTCTGCCTTTTTGCTTTCCTTCTCCCACTGAGTTCTTTTCCTTTCTTCCTCCTCAAAATTCTTCTACCTTTCTCTCCCCTCACTTCTACTTTCTCTTCTCTATACCACTTTTAACTAACCAAAATGAGGTTTTGAAGTGTCATTTTTACTACTTATTACACTTACTGAAATTGATTTCCCCATCTTCTTAATTTAAAAATTGGTCAAATTGAACATTCTTTTTCTTATAGTCAACTCATTAAGAAGAAAAACTAAATTTACTTTCTTTTTGTATATAGGTCTCAACTGATTCCCCTCCTCCCCCAGCCAATGAACATTGACCTTAAGGTGGACCTTGAAAAGGGACAAAAAGTTTCCTAGTGCTGATCTAAAGGGAGCAATTCAATTCAACAAAAATCTATTCAGAGCTTCCTGTGTGCACGGCCCTATTGAAAATAACAAGTGACATTATATAATAATTACATATACATATATATTTCCTATGTATATATGTAATTACATATATACATTATAATATATACTACATAATAAACTAATATAATAATGCACTAATATACACTACATGATATGTAGTTGTGTATATATATTATCTCACTTGATCCTTACAACAATCTTGTGAAACAGGTGGTATAATAGTATTATCATCCCCAAATCATAGGTAACAAAACTGAATCTCATGTAGCTGGGAAGTTTTAGAGCTAGGATATGAATCCAAGTATTCCTAAATCCAAGTTCATCCCTGTATTCACTGTACTATGTCACCTCTTCAAAGAGAAAGATAATAAAGTCTTGCTCTCAAGTAGCTTATAGTATAATAGGAAAAATAAGATGGGAAACAAAATTACTCTACAAAATAAATGTGATGTATTGTTGTTGTTGCTTAGTCATTCAGTCTTGTCCTCTTCATGACCCCATGGACCATAGCACACCGATGCTGCCCATAGGGTTTTCTTGGCAAAGATACTGAAATGGTTTGTTATTTCCCTTTCCAGTGGGCAAACCAAAATTAAGAAACTTGCACAGGATCACACAACTTGTATGTGTTTGTTTGAACACTGATCTACCCAGATACTTCCTGATACATGTACAGGAACAGGGAAATCCACTAAGGGATTAACATGTCTTAGAGGGCCATGTAGGCCAGGGGAAGAGCTTTATATTTTATATTTTATTTAATTATTATATTCATATTTTATTATTATATTATTTTATATTTTGATTATATATTTATATTTATACATTTTAATTATTATATTTTATTTAATAAGCATTAGGGAGACATCAAAACCTTTGGGTTTCAGTTAGTCATTATCTAATGGATTCCTGACTTCTGTCAACCAAAGAAATGGAACTTAGAAATAATAGTAAATGAACAGTCTAAAGTCATACAAAGGGAGCAGAGAGAAATCACATGGAAATGTTGTCATTTGATTTCAAGAAATAGTCCCTATAGGAAATGTATGTATATTTTCCCATGAAACTTACAAAGAAAGCTTTGCCTTAACCCAAACCAGATACTTAGATATAGATGGATCTATAGGTGATAGATCAAAGGTATAGATATATACATAGAGGACTAGATACATACATACATATAGTTAGATGGATATATAGTTGATATATAGATAGATGGATAGGTGGATCTATAATCATCATCTCTATCTCTATCAGGTGGAGAGTGGGTAGGTGTGGCATGCACACATAGCTTCTGCCCAAAATGGATTATCTTCCAAAAGCAAGTTTTAGGCACATTTTATAATTGTGTGCATGTCTCATCCATGACTAGTCTACAAAATCCCTGAGAGCAGGGGATATGTTGTTTTGCCTCTTTCTATCCTTAACACTTAGCATGGTGCTTTCTTTGCACATCAGAATGCTTAATAAATGTTGGTTGGATGAATGAATAGAATCTCAGAGTTGGATGAGATGGTAGGGGCTATCTAACCTAATCATTTCCTGATAAAGCATCCTCTTTATGAAACATCCTACATCTGGTCATTTAGTATTTCCTGAAAATTTCAAGTGACAGAGAATTCATAATTTTCAGCAATTTCTATTGTTAGAAAGTATTTTCATGCATCAAACCCAATTTTTTTTTTGGTTCTACCACCTGGAGAAAAGCAAAATAAGTCTTGCTTTTATTTCCACATGACAGCCCTTCAAATATTTACATACAGCTATCATATTTCCATCTAAATCTTCTCCAAACTGAACATCCCCATTTCCTTCATGTAGGTCTTCCTTCATCATCCATCACCCTCCTTTAGGTACTTTCTAGCTTAGAAATGTCATACCTAAAATGGGACTTAACAACAGTGACTTGCATGTTTTTTGCTTAAGAACCAAAATAAATAATATAATGATGCTATATTAAATTCTTCTTAAGGCAAATGAAATATTGTTAGTTTCTATACATAACAACAATTTTGACATTTAACCACCCTATTTAAATAATTCCATTCACTAAGAAATTATTTATTGGCTCCTTTATACTAGAGAGCTTTGCTAAGTGCAAGGAATACAAAGACAAAAAAGAAATAGTATCTGTCAGGTTGTCAAGTAGCTTAAGGGAAATATATATTCACATTGTTGGAGAAGGAAATGGCAAACCACTTCAGTATCTTTGCAAAGAAAACCCCAAATGGTGTCATACAGAGTTGTCTAGGACTAAAATGACTCAACAACAAAAATTCATATAGTCCCTCCAACATTCAGTCTACCTAAAAGCCTGCCTCTAAAATTCTTAGCTATTTTTACAACTATGAATTCTATTTAAAATGATATAATTTTTATTGAATTCACTTTGTAAGATCTTGCCTATCAGATAAAGTGTATGACAAGGTTATTGTCATCATAAAATAAAAGTAAATTTATAAAAGAAAAAAAAGTTGTACCTAAAATGTGGTAGACAGAATGACATTTTAGAATCTGGTTATCAGTAGAGTATGACCAGAGTAGACTATAACCATCATCTCCCTCATTCTGAAAAGTTTGCTATCCCTACAATTGCTTCAGATAAAATTAATTTTCTTGTATTCTATGTCACACGTTGAGTTTGTGGTCAACTAAAACCATGAGATTTTTTTCAGATGAACTTCAGTCTAGCCATGGCTGCACTATCTTATATTTGTGATCTCTTTCAAACCTAAGTGCAAGACTTTACCTCTATCCCTATTAAATTTCATCTGGTTATACTTGATCCAAGATTCTAGCATCTTTTCACATCCTGATTCTGTCATCCAACATGTTAGCTATCTCTCCTGGCATTGTGTTATCGGCAAATGAGATAAGCATGTCAGCAAGTTTTCATCTAACTCATAGATAAAAATGTTAAACCACATGGGGCCAATCACAGATCATTAAGGATTTGTGAAACCTGGAAAACTCCTGTGTTGACATGGAGCCACTGATAACTATTCCTTGGGTCCAGTCATTCAGCCAGTTCTGAATTTTTCTAACTATACTCTATTAAGAATAACAATAAGTAGCATTTATATAGCACTTGCTATGTGCCTGGCTGTGCTAAGCATTTTATAAATGTTATTTCATGTGATCCCTGAGAGGAAATTATTTCCACTTTACAATAGAGGAAACTATAAGACAAATAGGGGGTGACTTGTCCATGGTCCCATAGCCAGTAATTGTCCAAGACCAGGTTTGAACCTGGCTCTTTCTTATTCAAAGTCTAGTATGCTATATATTATACCACCTAGCTGGCTTCTACATAAATTATACTATCACATAGCTTATAATTCTTGCAGCTCTCTATCTTGTCCTGAAGAATATCACAGAAATCACTACTGGGTCTGTCTCCCAAAGAGATCAGAAAAGAGGGAAAAGGACCCACCTGTGCAAAAATATTTGTAGCAGTCCTTTTTGTAGTAACCAGAAACTAGAAACCAAGTGGATGCCCATTAGCTGGAGAATGGCTGAATAAATTATGGTATATGAATGTTATGGAATATTATTGATCTATAAGAAACCATCAGCAGGATGATTTCAGAAAAATCTGGAAAGACTTGCATGAATTGATGCTGAGTGAAGTGAGCAGAGCCAGGAGATCACTATACACAGTAACAGCAAGATTGTGTGATGATCAACTGTGATAGACTTGGCTCTTCTCAACAATGCAGTGATTTAAGGCGATTCCAATAGACTTGGGATGGGAAGTGCCATCCACATTCAAAGAGAGAACTATGGAGATTGAATATGGATTAAGGTGTAATATTTTCACTCTTTTGCTTATTTTTTCCCTTTCTCATGGTTTTGTCTCC
Source organism: Antechinus flavipes (assembly GCF_016432865.1). NCBI lineage: Eukaryota > Metazoa > Chordata > Mammalia > Dasyuromorphia > Dasyuridae > Antechinus > Antechinus flavipes. The sequence continues at coordinate 29,616,869 of NC_067404.1, read as the reverse complement.
TTTTGTGTGATTTTTCTTGCACAACATGACAATGTTATTTCCTTATTTTATATTTATTATGACATATATATAATATAAGGAATTATATTTCCTTATAATTAACAGAATTGTACACGGTCAAGATTGTTTGCTATCTTGGGAAAGAGGAAGGTAACAGAGGGAGGGAGAAAAATGTGGAACATACAAAAGAACATACAAAATGTCCAAAGTTTTTACATGTATTTGGAAAATAAAATACTATTGAAAAACAAAACAATAACAAAGAATAGCACAGAAAAGCTAAATCAAATGCTTTTTTCCAAATCATCTGATACTCCATTTCCATAGTATTGTCTTCATCTAACACTCTAATAACCCTGTCTAAAAAAAGGGCAATAAGGTTAATCTGGTGTGCTTTGCCAATCCTTTATGATCGCCTTTTCCTTTTTGAAATGTTCATTAATCATCCCTTTGATGATACATTCTAGAATTTTACCAGGATCAGAAATCTAGAACTACAAGGGAACTTAGAGGCTTTCTAGTCAACCTGAGAAACCGAGGCCTAGAGAAATGAAATTATTTCCTTAAGATCACATAGCTAGTGTAAGAAGTAAGATTTGAACCTACTCCAGAGCAGGTGATCTTTCCACCATACTATGTCAAATTCACTGTTTACAAACTCTGTTCTCCTTTCTTTTTTGAAAATGTGGGATAAAATTTTCTTTGGACTTTAGTATTCTCATTTGTCCACTATGATCAAAGAAGATACTGTAATGATAATAAAATCTTCATAACGATAATGATAATAATTGGTTTTTATCTAGTTTGCAAAGTGATATACATTGTTATCTCATTTGATCCTTTCAACACTTCGTGGACTTTGAATAAGAAACAGCCAGGTTCAAACCTGGCCTTGGACAATTACTGGCTATGGGACCCTGGACAATTCACCCCCTATTTGTCTTAGTTTCCTCTATTGTAAAGTGGAAATAATTCCCTCTCAGGGATCACATGAAATAACATTTATAAAATGCTTAGCACAGCCAGGCACATAGCAAGTGCTATATAAATGCTACTTATTATTATTCTTAATGGAGTGTAGTTAGAAAAATTCAGAACTGGCTGAATGACTGGACCCAAGGAATAGTTATCAGTGGCTCCATGTCAACACAGGAGTTTTCCAGGTTTCACAAACCTACATTTTTCAGATGAAGAAACTGAGGCAGTCAGAGGTTAAGGGACTTGCCCAGGATCACATAACTAGTAAGTAACTGAGGCAGGATTCAAATTCAGGTCGTCCTGACTCCAAGTCCCACTCTCTCTGCTGTGCTACCTCACTGCCATTTAAGAGGCACTCTTAACTATGATGATTCTAGCTTTAAAATTATCTCCACAAGTGAGTAGAACCATGAGAACATTGTACACAGTAACAAGAAGATTATATGATGATCAATTCTTATGGATATGACTCTTTTCAACAGCGAGGTAAATCAGGCCAGTTCCAATGGTTTTATGATTGAGAGAGCCATCCGCACCCAGAGGGAGGACTGTGGGAACTGAGTATGCATCACAGCACAGTATGTTTTCACTTTTTCACTTTTTTGTTGTTGTTTGCTTGTCTTTTGTTTTCTTTCCCATTTATTTTCCTTTTTGATCTGATTTTTTCTTGTGCAGCATAATTGTGGAAATATGTATAGAATAATTGTACATTTTAAGTATATATTGGATTACTTGCCTCTAGACAAGGGGTAGAGAGAAGGGAAGGAGGAAAAAAAATTTGGAATACAAGGTTTTGCAAGGGTGAATATTGAAAACTATTTATGCACATGTTTGGAAAAGAAAAAGCTTTTCAAGTTTCGCTGATGAAATATTATTGTTCTCTGGGAAATGATGAGCAGAATGGTCTCAGGGAAAAAAAAACACCTGGTAAGTCCTCATGAACAAAGTGAAATGTACTATGTGCAAAGTAATGGCAATGTTCTAGGGTGACCAGTTGTAAATGACTGTTATTCTTAGTGGTACAATCATCCACAACTACTCTGAAAGATTTATGATGAAAAATCCTATCCATACCAAGAGAAGGAACTGGATATTGATCAAAGCATTCTCTATTGCTCTATCTCTCACTATTTTTAACTTAATTTTTCTTGATCTATGTTTTCTTTCACAACTTGACTTTTATGGAAATGTTTTGCATAACCTCACATGTGCTTTCTTAATTGTGAATAGGGATAAGGGAGAGAACCTACTCTCAAAAATCTTTAAAAAAATTTGTTTTGAATGTAACTGGGGAAAGAATATTAATTAATTAAAAGAAAATAAAAAGTTTTTAAAAATAAAATAAAATAAGATCATCTTCACAAGTATAGAACAGGGGCAGATCCAGCTCGGTAGAAATATTGTATAATGTAAAGGGCAGTATAACTCATGTCCAGGAAAAACCTGGGTTCAAATTCTGCTTCTGACACTTACCAATTGTGTAAACGTAGGAAAATTATTTCATTTCTCTCAACCTCTCCTTTCCTCATCTGTAAAATGGGAACAAGCATACCTATAAGGTTCTCTTCTTCACAGGTTCTCTGTGATGGTCATAGAAAGTCATTTTTGTAAAAAGCATTTTGTATACTTTAAAGCACTATATGAAGTGACCTAAAAGTCTGTACAGTTTTAAGCTATTAAAAGCTTGCTCTTGCTCACATGGCTGATTTCTAAGCTATTCAAGCTTAAAATTGCCCTGACTTTTAGGATACTTTGTCTAAATATGTGTGAGACAGAGACAGAACAGAGAGACATGGGAGAAAAAGAGAGAGACATGGGGGGGGGGAGGTGACAGAGAGACCAAGAGACAGAGACAGAAATAGAGAGAAACAAAGAAAACAGACAAAATTTGATCTTCTCCAAGCCCAGGGTCACTTCTGTCAATTTTCAGTCTTTCAAAGATCACCAAGAACGGCCTAGCAAACACATCTGCCAGTTCTTTGGCTAGGTGGGATGGAGATTAGCTGGGCCTATCATCAAGAGCCTCTAGATGCTCTCTTATTGTCTCTTCTCTTATCTTGGATTTCAACCCTCTGCTCGCCATTTTTCCCCTGTCCTTTTCCAGTCCAAAGAACATGCAAAAAGAAGTTTATTGGCACTGAGAAGTCAGCTTTTGCTAGGAGACTGACTTTTGCGTGACAAAGTCCTGGCAGAGAGATAAACAAGGGGTGTGTTAACACTGAAAAGAGGTCTCTTCTCAGTGGGCAGGGCCCTGGCAGACATCTATGCCAAAGAGAAAGAGGGGTTCCTTGACAAGGCATTGTCCTGCTTTGGGCCTCTGCCAGGACCTGACAGAGAAGTAGGTGAGAGAGATAAAGAGGGCTTAATGCTGAAAAGAGAATGTCTTCTCAGCTGGCAGGGGGTCCTTGCAGGCAGCTAAGCCAAGGAGAAGTCCCTTGGCTTGGAATGCTCCTGCTTTTTAGGTCCTCTGCAAAGAAATGAGTTTAAAATTGCCATTTTTATAAAGAAATCTGAGACAGAAGTTTCACCTGAATGAGATTCCCTCAATGCTGTCACTGCCTCCCGGCCTAGATTTCCAGTAGAATGGGACCATTTACAGGGAGTGGTCCTGAGCCAATTTTCAGCTCAATAGAGGTCGATAGCCTACCAAAATAATAGAATGAAACCACTTTATTCCCTGGGACTGGTCTTTCACAGAGGCAAGAATTCAAGGAGAATTTCTCCCCTTCACAGAGTTTCTCATGACCAGGAAAAAGCTGGGTTCAAATTCTGCTTCTGACACTTACCAATTGTATAAGCACAGAAAAATTATTTCATTTCTCTCAACTTCATGCCCCCCCAGGTCAGGGCAGTTTCGGGGTTCCCCCATCATCATTAAGGGAAACCAGTATTTAATGAACTGCCTGTTTTTGGCAGAGTTATAAAACGCCTGAAGAGTTTTAAGTCCCTGTCACTACTATGTAACGTCTCCATGCCCAGCTGATAACCCTATGCTTCTCACCCATTTTTCTCTTCTGCCCTATATTGCTTCTATTTATCCCTCCACGAATCTTCATCCAAACACTCTCCACCATGCTTCTTCCTTCTGGTTCCTGGATTTTCTGACATGACAGATTCTTAAATTTAAAAGTATTCCATTTTCCTTTTTATCAATTTTCTTCCTTTTGAATAAGGTAGACCATTCTAGAACCATACTCCAGGCGCGAGTTCAATTCCATCAGGGCTCATTGATACTTATGAGGTGATTGTGTTAGATATTTTTGTTTATCTTTCTTCTTAGCCAGACTTTCTGTATTTGTATAGATATCAGAGGCCATGGATTTTACTGCTGGTCCTTTTTTTGGATTTGGTCTCCTGTAAATTTCCAAGCAGCTCTATTACTTTTCTCCTTTTTCTAAAACTATTCTCTGCAGTATATAATTCAATAAAATCACATACGTCATTTTTCTAATTTCTTCCACAGTTTTCAGTTTAACAATCTCTTCATTGGAGTTGGCGATAGTGTATATTTTTTTCTTGTTCAGTTGTGTCCAGTTCTTCATGACCCCATTTGAAATTTTCTTGGCAAAAATACTGGAATGATTTGTTGACATTTCCTTCTCTAGTTCCTTTTACAGATGAGGAAACTGAGATAGGCAAAGCTAAGTGACTTGCCCAGGATCACACAGCTAGTCTGAGGCCATATTTGAACTCAGCTATTCCTCGCTTCAGGTCCAGTCCTCCATGCACTATGCATATACATATGCACGATAATTTAATGGTTAAGTTCCTTATTGTTATTGTTGATCTTTCAGTTTTATGAATGCAAGAAATCCTTCTAATCCATCACTTTTTTTTTTATTCACTGAGGGCTGGGGCTCAGAGCCCTTACAGCTAATTGCTTGTATTTGGTCCTAAATGAATTAATTCAATACTTACCTATATAATAGGTGCTAATCTCTCTTTTTAGCACTTTAGAATTTGGATTTCTGAGGAGTTTAGTTTCTACCTATCTCAGGGTAAGTGGTATAAATTGAATATTTGAAGATTTTGCTTTTGTTAGAAATTCTAGAATATATCTCCCACTTGCCTGTCTCTGTCTACTATAGTTATTGCAAAATTAGGCTATTATACCTAAGGTAGCTGTTTTCTGAGGAGAGAGAAATAAAATGGGATGCATATTCTGACAATGCATAGTCTTTTCATAAAGTTTGGTTAAAAACTCACTTTCTTTTATTGAAATCAGAATAGTTCTAAAAAATCCAGGAGTTAAGGTTGCCACATTTATATTATTATGTTACATCATGTTCTGATTAGTCAATTACAGTAGATACAAGGAGTCAATGATAAAAGAGCATTTATTAAGCACCTACTATGTACCAGACTGTGCTAAGGAACTAGGGATACAAAGAAAGGCAAAAAGACAACCTTTGCTCCTGAGAAGGAACAATGTAATAGGTTATGAGTATTCTGTAGTATAAAACAAATGCATTCATCTATTCACTCCTCAAGTAAACATTTCTCAAATGCATGTCATGTGCTGAGCACAGGGTTTGATTCACAAGAAAGAGTACTCAAATTCAATCCCTCTACTCTATCACTTAGTATGCTTCTTCAGCAACTCTCTGGACCTCGGTTTTCCCATGCATAAAATTAGGAGATTGTAGTAGATGACCTCTTACACCATATCAGTAACTGTCGATTGAGAAAATAACATTTCCAAAGTATTCTGGATTCAGCAATATTTTTCAGTGAATGTGTATGCTGAAACTCTTGAGTCGTTGCACTGAGGTCGGTTCAAGCACTTAGGGCTAATTACCGAGTGGACAATACTCTATGGGCATATGCTTGGAAAATGGCCCTTCCCACTAGCCTGTGCTGGCTCAATGATTGGTGTATACAGAGGATTGTAGGAGGGACTAGAGGGTGGAGTAAGATGAGTCAGGGTCACTTTTTGTGGTAGATGAGGAAGAAGGTGGTTGCAGAGATTTTCTTCCATCCTCTTCATTTCTACCTCTAAAGACCAAGAATAAAGACTTTTGCTTATCCTGACTCCGGCTGATTCTGAGGTATCCTGGGTGCTAGCACAGTCATCATATGTATGTTATTAACTCAATAGCGTCTATGTACATTTGAGATTAGTAACACATATATGTATAAGACAATTTCTGTCCAGTCTGTACCCAATGTTTTTCTTATTTGTGGTTTTTCATTTAGATTCCTAATATCATACAGACACACATACACACACACACACACACACACACACCCCCATCCCAGGGGTCCCAGGCTGGAAACCACTGCAGCAAACTAATATAGAGAGCTAACCCTATCACTTTATATACAAGGAAACTGAGAAGATGGGATTTATCTCAGGTCAGATCATTTAAATAGTGGAAGAGGAATTAGAACTCAGATTTTCTGAGACCAAGTTCAGTGTTCTCTCCCCCATACAAAACTTCAATGATTCCCTTTTTGGCTCAGATGGAAAGGCCCTCACTCTTGGTTTGATTGTAGGTAGTCAATATCTATTATTTTAAACTCAAGTTTTAACCATTTTCCTATGCTTCCTATTGAGACATTTCTCCCCAGGCACCCCTAGCACTTACAAACCACTGGCAGTTTCTGACATCAGAAGAGGGAGTTAGAAACATTGTGGTTTCCCAGAGGCAATTCCTTTTGCAACAACTTTCTACAGTGTTTCTGGTGAGATTAAAAATAATTGCATCCAATGTAAAGGACAGAGCAGTTACTGGCAGGGGCCAATGACAAATCTTGAGATTCTCTCCTTTCAAGTCTCAAGGAGTCCAACCAACCCCAAACTCTGTCTCACTTCAGAAGAGGAGCCTGGAGATAGGACAAGGCATGTGGTTGAGTATTTTTTTTATAATATTTTGATTCCTTCATTTTTTTTTACATTACAGTCATTTCTAGAGAATCCTTCCTCTCCACTCCTCCCACAATCTCTCCCAGGTTGATTTTTTTACTTGTACCAAGGAAAAAGAAATAAGCAAAATCAGCTGATACTATCTGAACGATGTATGTCACATTCTGCCTGAATCTCCTATCTCTCTGCCCAGACCCTTCATGGCTTTTCAGTTACTCAGAAGGAGACCCTCTCTTAGTTATCCTTTCATCTGTATTGTTGTAGTCATTGAGTCCAGTTACTTTGTATCACTTCACACACATGTCATCGAATCAAAGATAAAGTTTTAAAGGACTACCAATGAAACCTTCTGATTTATAGTTGAGGAAAGTGAGATCCAAAGGGCCTAAGAAATTATACCCAGGGGCCACTGTCAAGGTCTTCTGGCTTCAAATTTAAGATTCTCCACTGCACTACACGGTGTCCACTGCTGACCACATTTTACCGTGTTTCTCTGAATTTCTCCACGGTGGAATATTCAACTAAAACCAAAACATTCCCTTTCTGTCAAGCTCACTAAGACAGGTCTTTCTGTCTCCAAACTTAGAAACAAAGATCTGCCTTCAAGGAGATCTCAGAGATCATCGAGTCTAAACCACCTGAAGTAATGGATGAGTCCCACAGGAAGGAAATGGTTAACTAGTCTGGGATTGCAATTATAAATAGCAGAAGATCCAACACTAGAGCTTAGTGCTCCTAAATCCAATTAAATATCTTGCCCTCTGGAGTATTAGGCTAAAGCAGAATCTGTTGAAAAGAATCCAACCACAACAAAGGTATCTTGGAACCAGTGCTGTGCTGGTAAAAGTTTAACAGATGTATTCGTGTATTTGTAGCATACACTTTTAAGTTAAATCATTATTATCAACATTTTCTGCATCACTCTTTTAAGTCCAGGCAATATACAAGCAATCAATCAATCCAGTCCTGATTTATACCATCTGCCAATTTCTGTGGTCCAAATGCTTACATTGAAAATTTAATCCCACTGCCTGGAACCCAGTCCAAGGAGAGCTGGCAATGAAACTATGGACAACGTCACATGACATAATAGAAAGGCTATTGTACTTGTCTTTAGAACATCCAATCTTAAATTTTGTCTCTGCTACTTATTAGCTGTGTGACCCTGGACAAGCCATTCAACTCTTCTAGAACTGTTTCCTAATCTCTAATATTTTAGATTTTGAGTCACTAGTCTCTAAAACCCCTCATTAGGCTGTGTATAATAGGCACTAATGTATTTGTTATTGAATTAAATGATTGTCCAAAGGGGAATAAAATACAGTCTAACAGGGGAAAAGAAATGAGCTTAACGAGTGACTGTTAATGCAGCAGAGAATATGGCTTTGGGCATAAATGGCATAAACAAAGGAAATGGGAAAGAGCTCTTTAAATTGGAGGAAACAAGGAAGACTTCATGGTAGAGATGGCATTTAACCCAAGCCTGGAAAGACAGGGATGAAGCTAAAAAGAGCCATCTTTTGGAGAGAACCGTTACAAATACAGATCCCGAAATCTAGAATACCTTTCTCCTTAGAGAGGTCCCCTCTTTTCCCTGATCTGTGTATCCCCTTTACCCATAGTCTGATAGTCCTTTTAATTTTATAGAGAGAGCATCAACAAGGAAAGAAAAGCAATGTTTTTGAAAGATCTGCAAAAATTTAGAAATATGGAACAATATTTCTTTTTTTTTTAATTTTTATTTTATTATAGCTTTTTATTTACAAGATATATGCATGGGTAATTTTACAGCATTGACAATTGCCAAACCTTTTGTTCCAATTTTTCCCCTCCTTCCCCCCACCCCCTCCCCCAGATGGCAGGTTGACCAATACATGTTAAATATGTTAAAGGATAAATTGAATACAATATTAGTATACAAGTCCAAGCAATTATTTTGCTGTACAAACAGAGTCGGACTTTGAAATAGTGTACAATTACCCTGTGAAGGAAATCAAAAATGCAGGTGGACAAAAATAGAGGGATTGGGAATTCTATGTAGTGATTCATAGTCATCTCCCAGAGTTCTTTCACTGGGTGTAGCTGGTTCTGTTCATTACTGCTCTATTGGAACTGATTTGGTTCATCTCATTGCTGGAGATGGCCACGTCCATCAGAATTGATCATCAAGCAACAATATTTCTAATGAATCTGTGATCTCATCTATGTGAATATTCCCTCCAAAGATTTTCTGGTCCAAGTCTGAAGTACTCCACAAGAGATCCACCCAGTATACTGAGAGACTCTAATGCCCTAGAGACAGGAATATCCCATGGCTATCGTCATGGATATAAAGCATTGTACAAAGGTTAGATATAAATAGCAGTTGTAGTTGTAGTAGTTGGGAAGCTAGGTGGAGGAGTGGACAGAGAGTGCCAGGCCTGGAGTCAGCAAGACTCAATTTTTTGAGTTTAAATCTGACCTCAGACACTAATTATGTGACCCTGGGCAAGTCACTTAACTTTGTTTGCCTCAGTTTCCTCCTCTGTAAAATGAGCTGGAGAAGGAAATGACAAATCATATTTTTTTCCTGGAAAACCTCAAATGGGGTCATGAAGAGTTGGACACAATTGAAAAAAAATTGAACAACAATAACAACAAAAGTTGTAGTAGCAGTAGTAGTAGTTGTTGTTGTTGATAATGATGATGATGATGGTGGAGCTGGAATTGGAATTATTATTAGCTTCCAGTCTGTTGAAAAAGCCCTTTCCCTGTACCTTCTTCTGTGTTCCTGCTGAGCTCAAGCAATGTTTATGGAACTCTATAAGGCATGCTAGTAAATGTTTAAAAATCTGGCTGATTAGGGGTATATATGTACAGTCTTTTTAATTTTAAGTTTTTAAGTTTAATCTGCATTATTAACACTTTCTTAAGTCTAGACAATCAACAAAACAATAATTCAAGTCCTGATTGCCTATTTCTGAGGTGTAAATCCTCACGCTGAAAATTTAACAGTTTGCTCGTACTCTAGCACACCCCTGACCTCAATTCTTTTATCCAATCTTGTAAAAGGGAAATATCAAATTATGTTTTGGTCAATTAAAAATGGCTCAGGAAATAATGGTATATGGTGTTGTGCCTCAGTTTCCCTGCCTCAGTTTCCCTGATTTGTTCTGCCTCAGTTTCCTTGAATTGTTCTGCCTCAGTTTCCCTGGTGGCAACCCCTCTTCCTGGCCATAAGGACTGAGATAATTAGAGCTGGGATCTCTGGCCACTAGCATTCCAAAGAGAAATGAAACTCCAGATGGCTTATCTCAGCTAACTAGATGGCAACCCCCACATTCCCATCTCCTGGTCCAGACATCCTGTCTCTAGCTTCTTCATCTATTTGAATTTATGATCCTTCCTTCCTTATCCCCAATATTTCAAAACAGAATTTATGGTCCTTTCCTGGAACTTACACTCAGCCAGTGCTCTCCTGCCCCTTGCCTTTGTTTCTCTGACCGCAGGAGCCCTAAAAGAGTTTGTGGAATCCCTTGCTCGTCCTTGGATACTTTGAGACAAGAGGAGTCCTATCCACCTGGCTGGGGGTCGGACATGGATCCTGTTTGGCCACCAGTCCAGACTCTCTACTAATGAAATATTAAAAACCCTCTCTAATCTCTATTTTCCCTCCATTTCTCCGGCACTACAATGGGAGACTAGGAAAAGATTCTAATTTTAGGCTAGAACTAGAACATACAAAGAAGTATAAGAAAGCAACAAAGGAAGGGAAATGAGTTAGAAAGTAAGCTCTCTAAAGACAGGAATGGTTTACCCTTTCTTTATTCTTTAAGCATTCTCTCCTCCGGTACTGTACCCAATATCTGACATAAAAGAAGTGATGAATAAATGCAGACTTATATGGGAAACATTGTTTTTAAAAAGAGACAGAAATAAAGAGGCAAGGAAATTCTTTATTAGAATTACATTGATTATATCACTATTTATAGGAATTGGTTTTATGTACTGTTTTAGGGCTTAAAATTCTACCTAACAGGGACAGTGCAGTGGATAGAGCACTGGCCATGAAGTCAGGAGGACCTGAGTTCAAACTTGACACTTAAACACTTCCTAGCTGTGTGACCCTGAGCAAGTCACTTAACTCCAATTGCCTCAGGAAAAAAAAAATTCTACTTAACAACTTTCTGAGATAGGTAACATTAGTATAATCCATGTGCCAAAGACTTATATAAAAAAAGGATTCATGTACATTTGAAAGGAGAGTGGGAGGGGATCACTTCAATCACTTAAGTCACTTTATCTCTAGTTTCATCTCCATCTGTAAAATGAGAATAATACTTCTCACACAATCTATATCACAGGATTGTTGTGCTAGTTTTTCTTTGTCATTATAAATTATTTTCCTTTGTCCCGGCTATATTCAGAAAAATATGGCTCAAGGGAAAAGGAGAAAGAACAGAAAGAGGGGAGAAAAAAAGGAAGAGAAAGGGAGGGAGAAAAGGGGTTGGTACTGGCAAGTTAGTGCAGCTTCTTCTCTCTGTATTTCAATCAGCTTATCATCTTGGAGGCAATCCAGGCACAACTCGGGTCTGTGTCTTTAGGGCTCCAAGAGGATGCTCATGGAGAGATATCCCTCAGATGCCTCCCCAAACCTTGTCACCTAATCAGGTGGATTGGGGAACTCTTCAGATTCATCAGACACTCTCCCCACCTTACATCTGTAAATCTCCAGGAGTCTCCTATAGTTCCCATTCATTTTCTAGTGGTCGTAGGATAAAGCTCCAAGAAAGGAAGGGAAGGCTTTTTCTTTCAGTCCAGTTTCTGCTATTCCTAAACGATGTTCTGAGCTTTACATTCGTCTGCTTGCCAACATAGTTCCTCAGAGATCATTCTTTAGCATCCTCTCTTCAACAAAAGGAGAATAAGAAGTCTACAGTTGTCCTCCATGTGCTGCAGCTTCTCTCTCCTTACTCTCTCACTGGCTTTGTCTTTCTCTCTATTCTTCACCAGGTAGCAGCCCTTCTCTGCTCAGTCCCTGCTTTTATCTCCTCAAGCAGCTACCATTTTCCTAAGTCAGCGGAAGGGAAGAAAGAAGGAATAGAAAAACAACAAGCAGACATTTATTTCCCCCCATTTTACAGCTAAATATCAGGGAGGTTAAGAGACTTCCTCCATAGTCACACCAATATGAGAACCCAATTCCAGAGCTCCTGAAACAAAGTCCTCAATACCACGCTGTCTCTTGGAACTGGAAGGAACATTGAAGATGCTCCAAGCCCTCCCTTTGACGTGAACAATAATCTGTTGATGAGCTGACAGGTGGAAGCGGATGCTGGGGAAGGCAACTCTCATAACTAAGACTAGAAAGATGTTCCTCGAGGTTCTCTAGATCTGCTCCTAATTCTAGGAAGCAATAGTAGGTAAAGACTTTAGGTGAAAATGAAAAAGGAAAATGCTAAGGATGACCTCAGAGTGGTAAATTGCTTTAAGCCTCCAAACAAAGAAATTAAAACTGCCATCGTTTTGTTCTCTCATGCTCTCTGAGCTCTGACCACAAGTAATGACAGGAGATTTAACTATTGGAACCTCTAGAGTACAACTAATAAAGCAGCTCATGCATTGACAAGCAAGGGCCCCTTTTGAGATGGGGAAGAAGATCTGACAATAGATTACAACAAAAAGGAGGCAGTTTGAAATTCTTTTTAACCTCAGTCTTGTCTGAAAAACAATATGACCTCAGAACAGGTGGGAAACAAGAAAGCCCTCTGATTCCAAGGAAAGTCTGATAAAATAAAACCAAATAACGTGAGAGATCATGTTCACATAGGAACTGATGATTAGAACTCCTTTTTTTTTTTGCTTCTATTATCTCATTTGATCCCAACCACAGTTGAAAGAGGTAATAAAAATAATCTTATCCCCACGTTACAGATTAGGAAATTTGGGCTCATTTTAAGTGAGGTTGAGGCAGCATATGGAGATGATCGAAAAGAAATATGAGACAGAACCTGCCTTGATTTTTTTCTATTCTGTCCTAGAGTAGGGTGAGGTTGGGAAATGATTTAAATGTGGTATTAATTATGTGATCTGGTCTTTGGTCCTGTCTGGTTCATCATTTTTTTGTTGGTTTGTTTTGTTTTGCTGAGGCAATTGGGGTTAAGTGACCTGCCCAGGGTCACACAACTAGGAGGGGTTAAGTGTCTGAAATCAGGTTTAAACTCAGGTCCTCTTGACTTAAGGCTGGTGCTCTATCCACTGCGCCACCTAGCTGCCCCCAGGTTCATCAGTTTTATCCATGATTTACATGAAGTCTCAAACATACGCTTGTCAAATTTGAAGATGAAAGAAGTTGAACAGAATATCTACTATGCTGGATGACAGAATCAGGATCCAAAAAGGTCTGAAAAACAATGCACTGAGTCCAATAAAGTGGAATGGATTAGTATGGTGTTCTTTTTCTTCTTTATAATAATAATCGTTCTCTCTGGGAGAGAGGGCAGGTTTCTGGGGGAGGTTTTCTGGAGGCAGCTTTAGTTGCAATTGAAAGTAATAATCACCTCAAAACGCAGCCAGGTGATAAAAGTTCAGATCTTTTATTGCCTCCAATATAGCCCGGTTAGTTGAGGCCTATCTCTCTGCTTGGTTCCAAGAGCTCTTGCAGCTTTGTCTTTTGCTTCTGCCTCTGCTTTCTTCAGCCAGTACCAAATTGAATCTGTCTTGTCTCTGAGAGAGGGCTTCTGGCTCTCAGTCTCCTAAAGTGCTCTGTGTCTGTCCCAGCGTGCTCCTCTCCAATCTAATTCAGCTTAACTCTCGACTTGTAGCTTCTTCACTCTGAAAAACTTTCTTGACTGGCCCATTGAAGCTCTATTTATGCTCCTTCGAGAGAGAGGGATTGTGGGATGAGAGAGAGAGAGAGAGAGAGAGAGAGAGAGAGAGAGAGAGAGAGATTTGGGTTTCTTCCCAGAGTGCTCTCTGGCTCTAAGAGCTTCAAGGGAGGTGTGAATTCACAAAGTTACACAGTTAACTTTGTGAATCTCCCATACTTGTGAATTCCGATGAGTAAAGGTGTGAACACAAGCATTGTATCAATTAGTTCTACTTAGTACCTTGTTTCAGGTTCTGGCCCAAAACATCTCAATTCTAATGACTTAACAGTTTGTAAAGATTCCAACAGATTAGAGATTAATATCAAGTCCTCCCCTTAGGTTCTAAAATGCAAATATTTAAGTGTAGAATGAAGGAGAAATCTGGACAGAGGTTCATGTGGAAAATCTCTGGGGATTTTAGCGGACAGCAAGTTCAGTATTAGTCAATAGTATGACATCAAAGCCGCAAAAACTAATGCAATTAAAAAAAAAGAGTGGGGGAATGAGGGGAGGGAGGTCAAGTCACAGACTTGTGATTTTACTAGCCACATGTAGAAATTCCTTCTAAAGATGTAAATCATCGATTTGCCTGTAACTTAGAACTTAGAGGGTTGTCTGGGTCGCTGAAAGGTTAAATGACTTGTACATGGTGACAAAGCTAATTTTCAAAAAGTTACAAGCAGTATTTGAACCTTACTCCAAAGCCAAACCTCTCTGTTAAATCATGCTGCTTTTCAATCTATTTGGGCTACATTAACAGAAGCATAATGTCCTACTATCTAACCACAGGCAGTGAGTACCTGTGCCTGGAGTTAGTAAGACAAGTTCAAGTCTGACCTCAGATACTTAGCTATATGACCCCAGGCCAACAATTTAACCTCTGTCTGCCTCAGTTTCCTCAATTGGAAAATTGTATAACAGCACCTACTTCCTAGGGTTGTGGTGAGGATCAAATGATACATTTATAAAATGTTTAGCACAGTGCCTGGCACATAGTAGGTGCCTAATAAATGCTTGTGTCCTTCCTTCCACTTATACTCTGCTTTGGTCAAATTATCTCTGGAGTACACTTCAAGGAAGGATATTATAAACTAGAATCTAACCAGAAGAGAATCAATGTAGGGAGATACTGGAACCATTCTATATAAAAGTGAAGTGAAGAGTCTTAGGATGTTCTGTTTTCTCTGTTCCAGAAGGCAGACTAACTCTAATGGTGGAGTAGACACAGCAAAGATAATTTGAGCTCAATATAAGGAAAAACTTCAAAGTAATTAGAGCTATCCAAAAGTGGAATGGGAGGATGTTCCTCATCACTGCAAATCTTCCAAGACTGGTTGACTACTTGTGAGCAATGTTGTTGAAAAGTAGATTTGTATTGTTGTGCCATGAGAAATGCTAAAATGGATGGTTTGGAAGAAAACTAGGAAGACCTGTATAAACTGATAGGAGAGTGAGGTGAGCAGAACCAGAATGCAATTTATACAATAATAATCACATATCTATATATGTGTGTGTACATATATATGAATGATTTAAATTACATAGAAATAAAACAACTTTGAAAGACTTGAGCATTGTGACAATGTAGTGGCAAACCCCAATTCCAGATGTCAAAGATCAACAAAGTGCGATGAACTTAGGATGCAAAATGAAATGGCCGATGTCAGAATTTGCTTTGCTTCATTACGTACCTAAGTTATGTGTGTTGTTTACTTGACTATCTGTTATTAATGTTTTCTTTTTCTTTTGGTTCAACTTGGAGGGAAGTTTGTTCAAGGAGGGAAGAAGAGAAAATAAATGCTAAATAATAGAAAAATATCAAAATTAGAGTAAAAAATACATTCCTTTTTAGACGTAAATTGAGCTAGTATATTATCTCTGAGGTCCCTTCTATTTCTATAATTCTGCGGCTCTAGTTGTATAAGAATTAAGAAATGATATGAAAGGATTATTCCTGGTAATTCCAAAGTTATTTGACATGCTTATCTGCCTGAATTATACACTAGGAAGCAGAATTTACTAAGCCAGAAATTGAGGTTATGCCATAAATAAAAAGGAGAAGTGACAGTATATCAAGAGAGTTGTATGAAAGAAGTTGGGTTAATGAGATGCCCCAGCTTTACAACATGCTTAGGATACAGCTTCTCCACTGGGATTGTTCCCAGAATTGAGAAACTCTTGTCTAGAATGTTGAGTACCAAACAAGTGCCCGGCATTACAGAGGAGTAAGAAAAAATGAGAAGCCCCTGCCCTCAAGCATCTATAAGTCTGGTAAATAAGTTACATATACAAATACATACAATGTACAAGACTATATAAAAGAAATACACAATAGGAGTTCTACTGCTGGGGAAAATCAGGGAAAGCACTCTGGAAGAAATGGCATCAGAGCCAGACTTTGAACAAAAAAATACCAGACAGTTGCAACTGGGGAAAGGGATATTCCAGGCAAAGGGTGAAAAAGGTATGTGAACATCTGATTTCTTAAAGTTATTTCTTATTTTATCACTCTTGCTACCCAAGGAGAAAAGGAAATATATTCTTGTTTGATTTAACTATTTCCCTCCACACAGCCATAAAGGAAATTCGTTTTTTACTGATTTCCTGACTATTGGTTTTAGTCTTTTCAAATGTCAAAATTATGCTGGACCAGCTGGTAGTTCTCCCAGAATTCTTTGCCCCTTTTAAAAAAAATTAGTATTTTGGACATAGTGGTGTATACCCAAAATCCTTGCTACTGGGGTCACTGAGGCTGGTGGAGTGATTGAATTCAGAAATACTTTTTTTTGGTTTTAGTTTAATTTTTGTTTTTTTCTGAGGCAATTGCCCAGGGTCACACAGCTAGGAAGTGTTAAGTGTTTGAGGTCAAATTTGAACTCAGGTCCTCCTGATTTCAGGGCTGGTGTTCTATCCACTGCCCCTTGAACTCAGAAATACTGAGCTACAATGATCAGGTGTCCACAGAAGTCCAGTAACAATATGACGAGATCCTGGAAGGTGGGAAAGACCACCTTACTGCTTAGGTAGGGGCAAACTTCAATGCTAATCAGTTAGTGGGGTGTGCCTGAAAATGGCTACTTGACTTCCAGACTGGACAAGGTAGTAAGATTCCCACCCCCAAAACAAATAACGAAAGAATAAACAAGTAAATAAAAATAAAAAATAAGCATTAATGTGGGCATTTATATTTTTTGTGCATATTTGTTACAAAGGTTGTTGTTGGTGGTGGTTGTTTTTTAATTAAGGGAAGGAGGTAGAAGTTGAAGGGTGACTAGAAATAGGGTTTCCAAAAAATACTCTTTCTTCTTAGGTAGAGGTGAACACCCTGCCCTGAATGAAGCTCAGGGATAATTTAGTGAAAATCTTCATTGAGTCACTTTTTGTGACTTTGGTGGATTCAAGCCCTGCAATGATGCTTCTGGCTTTCAGCTTTTGGAGAGAAGATAGAGTAGGTCAACATCACTTCGGGATGATGAAGGAAAAGACTGGAAAGAAGCCAACATTAGGGGAGTTAGCAGTCTCCATCATGTCTCTTTCTCCAGCTTGCTACACCAGAGGCTTCAGAGCTTCCCTTTGGGAAGATCTGTAATTGTCTTTCTTTGATGAGGTGAAATACCTTGCACCCATCGGGAGCTGTTCTTCATTGGGCATTATTTGATATATATTCTAAGTGTTCTTTTTCTAATTTTTATCTTGCTACCAATTTGGACGAATGGGCCTGATTTGATAATTATTTTGTGGATTCATTGTGGAACTGGTATTTGGAAGGGCTCAAGCCTCTAATATAGAGCTCGAGAGCCTCCTTTTCTATCCTCCTCAATAATAAATCATTAGAAGTTAGCTTGAACCTGAATTCACAACCTCTAATTTAGACTAAAAGTATTTAAGGAAACAGTTAGATATAAGACAACATTCAAACAAATATATACAAAATAAGCTATTTTCAAGATAAATAGGAAATAATTCAGAGGAAAGGAAGTAGAATTAAGAGGGTTTGAGAAAGACTTTCTGGAAGGAGATTTGACCTATTTCTGCCTTTCCTTAAGCATATGGGTAGCCCCTAACCACATCTCATGGGGCTCACCAAATAAATGCTAAATATAATGTCAACATCCAATTGGCTTAGCCCAATGCAGCTCAGAACTCTTGAGTTTAAGAGATTGGCCAGCTTTATCTTCTCTAGTAATTAGGTGGAAAAGCATATAGAATACTACCAGAGAGAATCTGACCCTGACTTTTTGAAGGGAATACTATCAAATATCAGTTGCTAAGAAGTTCTATCAATATAGAAAAACTTTTGCTGGCAATCTACATCACTGTGAATCAGTTCATACTTCATAAGGATTTTCTAAAATCATTTTTTCCAATTATTTCTAATGACAGAATAATATTCCATTATACTTGTTTATCAAAATTTCTTCAGCTGCTCCCTAATTGATGGGCATCTTCTTAGATTGCAAGACTTCATTTTTCTGTCCCAGCCCATTTTTAATCCCCACTTCTGAATCAGGGAGTCTGTTTTGTTGGTGACTTGATTTTGCTTGTTATAATACCTTTCTGGTTTTATCATCTTTCATAATAACAATGATGATGATAACTAGCATTTAAAATAATGTTTTAATGTTTACAAAGCATTTTATATATGTTATTTCACTTGACCCTCACAACCCTGTGAGATCTTCTCTTATTACTCCTGTTTTACAAAGGAGTTTGAGCAAGAGTAAATAATTAGCACAGTCACCCAGATAGTAAGTGTCTTAACAGAATTTGAACTCAGATCTGTCTCACTCTAGGTCTATCTCTTTATCTAGCTATCTAGCTATTTAGTCTATCACCTACCTGCCTCTCTCCCTCCTCTCTCCAACTTTCCCCCCATGGAATTAGGTGTGATTTTACACTGAATTTTGATGTGTATGTTTATGAGCACTTGTGCACAGACACACAAACACAGAGAGTTGCAAGCATACAAGCATCATGCATGCATATTTAACTCTCCTTTGTTCCATTAATTTTCCAAGGTGTCATGCTGCCTCTGTAGTTTCTTATTATGAAATTATTAGATCATAGAATTAAAGTTAGAAGAGACTTTAAAGGCAATTCCAATTGACTTGTGATGGAAAGAGCCATCCATATCCAGATCCTGAATGTGGATCAAAGCACAGTATTTTCACCTTTGTTACTGTTATTATTTGCTTGTTTGTTTTTCCTTTCTCGTATATTCTTCCCTTTTGATCTGATTTTTCTAACACAGCATGATAAATATAGAAATATGTTTAGAAGAATAGCGCATGTTTTGTGTAAAAAATGTTGTGGCACTTTTTGTGGTGGCAAAAAAATGGAAAATAAGTGGATGCCCATCAGTTGGGGAATGGTCGAATAAGTTATGGTATGTTTAAGTGATAGAATATTTTTGTTCCATAAAAAATGATGAACAGGCTCATTTTAGAAATGTCTGGAAAGATTAAAATGAACTAATGCTGAGTAAAAAAAATCATACATAGCAACAGCAAGATTGTGTGATGATCAACTATGACAGGTTTGCTTCTCAGTGGTTCAGTGATCTAAGGCAATCCCAATAAACTTTGGATAGAAAATGCTATCCAAATACAGAGAGAGAACTATGAAGACTGAATGTGAATCAACACATGCTCTATTCACTTTTTTATTTTTCTTCTGTTTTTTTTTTCTCATGGGTTTTTCCCTTTGTTCTGATTTTTCTCTCCCAACATGATTCACAAGGAAATATTTAAAAGAAAAATGGATGTACATGTATAACCAAAAAATGTTGTTTCTACATGTAACTGGGGAAAATAAAAATTTTAAGAATAAAAAAGGTATTGCACATGTTTAACTTATATAAACTGAATTGCTTGCTGTCTGGAGGACAAAGGGAGAAAAATTTGGAACATAGGGTTTTACAAAAGTGAATGGTGAAAATTATCTTAGCGTGACTTTGGAAAAATAAAATACTATTAAATTTTTTTTAAAGAAGAGACTTTAGAGGCCATCTAATCTGATCATCTTATGTTCCAGAAAAAAAAAAAAAAACTAAGGCTCAAAGAGATTAACTGGCTTGCCCAAAGTTGCACTGGGAATAAGATACAGAAGGCAAGATATGAGTGACTCCAAATCCAGAGTTCTTTTGGTCATGTTATGCACATAATGCATGTCTTTGATGTTTACATCTTACAGAGCTAGAAAAGAACCTTAGAAATCATCTGCCTTCCATTTTAGAAATAAGGAAACTAAGTCTCAGTGAGGTAAAAGGACGTGTTAAATGTCACTTTGCCACTTTAGTCAATGGCCAAAAAAGGAATTAGAAATGAGGAGTGGAGGGATCCCTGTATTTGAAGAGCCAGGAATTCAAATCCCAGCTCTGCTACTTACTGCGAATGTGATATTGGTCAAATCTCTTCCTCTCTGGTTTCCTGTTTGCTCCACTATGAAATGACAGTTGAGGAGGAAATAGAACTGGATCTCTTAGTTTCCTTTCAGTTCCAAATCCTATGGTGCAGAGGGTTCTTATCAAACATGCGACATTCCTTTGTGGTAATGAATATGCTGATACCCAATTCCATCCAACATCTGAAATCAGGCTATTTGCTTAAATCAAGGAACCTTCTGAGAAACAATACAAGGAAACTCTGGCTGACCTGTGTATTTTGGTCACAGAGAAAAACTAGAGACAAAGTATGAATGAACCACTGGACTGATCATTATTCCTGCACATCCTCACCTGCAGAGCCACTGTGGTACCTACTCATGCAAAATTCTGCATTTTTTGGTGTGGTTTGTGGGGATGTTTTTAGCAACTTCTTCAGAAAGAGTTTTGCCTCTTCTCAGCACCCCAGATGGTGTGACCTTCTGTATTTTGAGGAGTAGCCTCTATTCTCTAGGGACTCAGGTTGTTATATTAGTCACTTGGGAAATGTTCCCACAGGCCTCCCTCTGAGAACCTTAGTAACAGGAGCTAGTTAATGATTACAATAGACTTTTAAAATATTCATTTCTCTGAAAGTCAAAAAATCAAAACCAATCTGTCTGGCATCAAACAGGAATAGAGTTGGCCAAAGTAACTTTTGTGGTTCAAGAGGCCAAGTGGTATAGGGAATAGCAAGCCAAAAGAGCTGAATTTAAGTTCTTCCTCTGACACATATCAGTTGTTGACTTTTCAGTTTCTCTAGGAAACACTCTAAAGACTGAGTTACACACAAGTTGCTATTGGGCATGGGTGGGTAGTTCTTCACATTAATAGCTTCAGTAATGGTTGTAAATTACATCTTCTCATCTTGAATGTTCAAATAAAACTGTGATCTCTGATTTGAATGTTCCCCTTAACTGCACAAATCAAAGTTTGTTCATGTCTACCCATCCTGTGAGACTCTTCTCCAAACTATAAGCAGACTTCTGGAAACTAACAACATCTAGGTGATGCAGTAGATAAAGTGCTGACCCTGAAATCAGGAAGACTCATCTTCCTGAGTTCAAAACCAGCCTGAGACATTTACTAGCTAAGTGAAATGTCTTCTCATCTGTAAAATGAATTGTAGAAAGAAAGGGCAACCCCCTTCAGGATCTCTGCTATGAAAATCCCAAATAGAGTCATAAAGAGTTGGATACAACTGAAAAATGACCCAACTAAATATAATGGGGCAGGGAGGGAAATAAATAAGACTAAAATTCACCATTCTCTCTTGATGTAAGAGATAAACAGTTTTCAAAAGAAGAACTGCAAGAACATAGGAATACATACTTCAAAATGCTAATAATAAGAGAAATGCAAATTAAAACAACTCTAAGGCCTCTCATCTTCTCAAAGATGGCAAAAAAGGAACAAATTTCCATTTGCAGGTGAAAGATCTAAAGCTCAAATAGAATTAAACAATTTGCCTATAGTCTAGGATGGAGAATTTAAATACAGGTCTCTTTTTTGGCCTGTTTTGATGAACCAGTGGTTCATCAGTGTGGTTATTTTCCAGTTCCCTTCATTCTTTCTCATTCTGTGCCTATTCTCTCATAAATAATCCTTAGAAGACATGGTAAGCATTTAAATGAGCAGTTGTTACTTTTACCTTTCTTTGTATTCCTAAAACTTAGAATAGTACCTGGTGCATAGTAAGCAATTGATAAATGCTATTTGATTGACTGAGTGGCTAAACATTTCTTATGTTATCTCTTCAAATAAGACATCGTAGCATTGTTGATTATCTGGCCTTGAAGTAAAAAATGACTGAGTTCAGATCTTTGATACAAACTGATTGCCCATGGGACTATGGGCAAATAAATCACTTGATTTTTCATTATCTCAGAGTAATCTCTAAGACTATATGTTAAAAAGACAAGTTGCTGATTTGCATTGGTGGAAAAAAATTTACATATGAAAAGAATTACATGGACAAATTCACAGTCAAGGAGGAAGAAGAGGAGGAGGAGGAGGAAGAGGAGGAAGAAAAAGAAAAAAGAAGAAGAAGAAGAAGAAGAAGAAGAAGAAGAAGAAGAAGAAGAAGAAGAAGAAGAAAGAAAAAAGAAAAAAGAAAGAAGAAGAAGAAGAAGAAAGAAAGAAAGAAGAAGAAGAAGAAGAAAGAAAGAAAAAAGAAAAAAGAAAGAAAAGGAAGGAAGGAAGGAAGGAAGGAAGGAAGGAAGGAAGGAAGGAAGGAAGGAGGAGGAAGGAAGAAAGAAGAAGAAAGAGGAGGAGGAGAATGAAGATAACAACAATGACGAGGAGGAAATGACAAGGAGAAAGGAGGAGGAGAAAGAAGGAGGAGGAACAGGAAAAGGAGGAGGAGGAAAACTAGGAGGAGGAGGAGAAGGAGGACAAGGAGGAGTAGGTGTGTAGATTAGGGCAAATAATGGATACTCTAAGTAAGTCATATTATTCAAAGTCGCACTTCATATTTCATTGGTCTATAATCAATTATCATATTTTTACATAATCCCAACTTCTAATAGTGTGAATTCAAATACAGATCACTTTATAGCAGTCATTATTTGTACTAAGTGGGGCATAGCTGTATCAGCTTTGCTTAGACAATGGCAAAATGTGGACACAGTTAACAAATGCTGATTCTATTCTAAGGATTCTTAAGTTTTACTTATTACTAAACTTGTTTGAGAAATCAAAATTTCATTGCAATTATTGAATTATAAAAAAATATACTAAATAGAAGTTTTTCATTTTTTTTGTCTGTATGTTACAAATTAGATATGAATGAGACTTGATCTGAATATTCCCCCATGAAATTTGGGGAAAGTAGGAATGGGAGGAAGAAGGTGAAGTAATACAATACTTATTTCCATATAAATTGGCCCAATCTATATTTCTCCGAATTTAGCACAGTGTTTTATACATAAAATCATAGATTCAGAGCTGGAAGGAATGCCAAGGCCATGTAGTCGATCTAACCCCAATTTTACTTGTGTATGTACTTTACCCAGTAGAATGTAAGTTTCCAAAAGACATTTATTTCTGGTTTTGTGTCCCCTATACACCAGATAACTGTTCATTGAATTGTTGAATTTGTAACAGTCCTTATTGTCTTTTCAGATGAGAATATTTGACCCATGAATCTAAAATCTAAAATCCACATGTTAATTGATCACAAAGATTACTCTCTGCCATAGCTACAAAATTATATCTACATTTCTTTGTGTTTGCACTCTCTTTGGTCTTTATTGACTTGCTCTGAAGACATTGTAGCTGATGGTAAATCATATCTTTATGTCTTGGTCTTCTATAACAGAAAATGTTGCCCTCCAATTCGAGTCCATTTCAGGACCTTATCATCTCATATATGGATTATTACAACAGCTTCCTAATTATTATATATTTCCAGTTTCTATCTACTCTAATTCATCCTGTATGTCATCATCTGACAAATCTTTCTAAAGTACAGCTCTGGTGGTATCATTCCCTTGCTCATAAACCCTAAATAGTTCCCTATTGCCTGTTTATGCACCAAGTTTAAAGTCCTTAGACTGGTATTCAAAGTCCTTCACAATTTGGCCCAAATCTATCTTTCCAGTCTATCTTTCTATGTTTCATTATCTCACATGTACCGTATGCCCTATGCACATTGGACTAGTCACTATTTTTCATCTATACCTCTTTCCTATCTCCACACTTTTGGAAAAGACATTCCTTCTGTCCTCCTTCCTCTTTTTTTAGTGTCCCTCCCCCCGCCTTAGAGTTCCTCCCCCTATCTTACCCCTTTCCCTCCCAGTTCCCGTATTCCCTTCTGCTTAGCTTATTCCTTCCCTTTCCACTTTTCCCTTCTCACTTTTCAATGAGATGGGAGAAGTTTCACCATAGATTGAATATGTCTTAAGATTTTTCACTTAAAGCCAATTCTGAAGGCAGTAAGATACCCACTATATTCATCCCCCTCCATTCTTTCTCTCAGATATAATAGGTTTCCTATGCCTCTTCATGAGATGTACTACCCCCACTTTACCCTTTTTCTGGTACAATGTCCTTTCCACATCAATTTCTAGAACAAGGTATACATGTATTCTTTATGCATCTATATAGTCAAAATATAGTTCCCAAGATTAATCTTTACCTTTTTAGATTTCTCTTGAGTTCTATATTTGTAGATCAAACTTTTTGTTAAGTTCTGGTTTTTTCATCAGAAATAGATGAAATTCGCTTACTTCGTTGAATGTCCATCTTCTTCCCTGGAAAAAGATGCTCATTCTCGCTGGGTAAGTTATTTTTGGTTGCATACCAAGTTCCTTAGCCTTTCGGAATATCATATTCCAGGCCTTCGATCTTTTAATGTGGATGCTGCCAGATCCTGGGTGATCCTTATTGTGGCTCCTTGATACTTGAATTGGGTTTTTCTAGCCACTTGCAATATTTTTTCTTTCATCTGAGGGTTCTGGCATTTGGCCACTATATTCCTTGGTGTTTTGATTTTAGGATCCCTTTCAGTGGGTGATCGATGAATCCTTTCAATGTTTATTTTTTCCTCTGTTCCTATGACTTCTGGGCAGTTCTCTTTGATAATTTCCTGGAAGACAGTGTCCAGGCTCTTTTTTTTCATCATGTTTTTCTGGGAGTCCAATGATTCTCAGATTGTCTCTCCTGGATCTGTTTTCCAGGTCTGTTGTCTTCCCCAGAAGGTATTTCACATTTTTCTCCATTGTTTGATTTTTTTGGATTTGCTTGACTGATTCTTCTTGTCTCCTCGAGTCATTCAATTCCACTTGTTCAATTCTGATTTTCAGTGAAGTATTCTCTTCACTCACTTTTTTAAAATCTTTCTCTAATTGTCCAATTGAGTTCTTTTGTTCTGTGGAATTTTTTTCCATTTCGCCAATTTTGTTTTCCAGTTCACTAATCCTATTTTTCAAGGATTTTACTTCTTTATCCACTCTCTCTTTAACTGACTTCTCCAGGCTCTTTTGCCAAGCCTCCCTCTCCTTTTCCCAAGCTTCCTTCTCCTTTTGCCAAGCCTCACTCTGCTTTCCCCATTTTTCTTCTAGCTCCCTTGTGAGAGCCTTTTTAATCACTTCTATGAGGTTCATCTGTGCTGAGGAACAGACGATCTCCTCCTTTGGGGAATCACCTGGGGACTGCCTGTTTTTAGTCTCCTCAGGATTTAGAGTCTGCTCTCTATCTGTGTAGAAGCTGTCTAGGGTTAAAGTCCTCTTCAGCTTCTTGCTCATTCTGTCTATTAATCAGAGACAAACTACCAAAGAAAAACAGAAAAAACTGGAGTCTTTCTTTGGGGGGGGGCTGGGTGTGTTATCGAGCTTCCTCTACAGACTGCAGGTGGCAGCAGTGAGGCACTAGCAGGACTGTGCTGCGCCTGCGCTCTGAGATCCCAAAGCGTGCTGAGTCACTGAGGGTGGGGAAGGGGGGGGCGGCCAGGTCCTGAGAGACTCCAGCTGTTTGCGGTTGTGTTCTTCAGCCCCGGTGTTTTTAGCTTCTCTGCTGGGCTGTTGACTTGCTGCAGATTCCAAACCTGTAGTGAAGCTCTCCCCGCAGAGACAGCTGCGATCACTCCCCACCCCCTCTCCAGTCTGCTCCCGTGCTCTCACTGCCGCTGCCCGCCGCCTGCGCCCGATCTAAAACCTCCCCAGCCCTCCAGTAAAGACAGACCTTTCTTGGCGGATCTCAAGGATGGCTTCTCTTGGTAACTATTTGTGGGTTTTTTTCAGTCAAGCATCGATTCAGAGGCTTGTAATGAAGTGGATAGTGAGAGAAAGCGCGGAGCTTATGCAACTGTGAGCCTCCTCTCCGCCATCTTAACCGGAAGTCTGTCCTCCTTCCTCTTAATCTCTACCACTTAAAAATCTTATTTTTCCTTCAAAGGCCAGCTCAAATGTCATTTCTTCCATGAAACCCTTTTCTTCACCAACTTCAAAGTGATGCTTCCCTCTTCTGAACACTATACTTTGTGTCTTTCCTATTTATGTAAATGTTACTATAGTGAAACATTTACTAATATAAATATATTGATACTGTCCTACATAAACTGTATATAATGCAACATTTACTAATGTTGAATTGTAGCAGTCTAGGTAACAATCATGGGAAGCTCCCATTTGTATCATTGTTATTTGTATGCTCATCTTTTCCTTTCTACTAGGCTGTAAGCACTTTAATTATGGGGGCCAAAAATATACTCCTTTGGATTCCCTATACCACAGTGCCATACAAGTAGTAAAAACTGAACTGCTGTTTATTGAACAAAAAAGTGGGTGAACAAAACATAAACCAAATCTTGTCAACATGTATAAACGAATCAGTCGAGTTCTGACTTCACAACTATTTCCCTTCTTCTAAATCACTTGCCTGCAAACAGGAAGTTTCTTGCTCATACTAAATTTGATATTGCATAAATAATTATTATTAGAAAAAACTGCTTCTGTGGAGATCTCACCTGGTTTATCCTGCAATTATCTACAACTATCCTACAATCCTACAAACAATAGCTAAGTTTTCATCAGAATATGAAAATATGGAAAGAGACAGTCACATAAATTGTATGGTGTGATTCTTATAAACACTCTGTTAAATCAGATAGTGCAAGTATTATTCCCATTTTACAGGTAAGGAAATTGAAGATTAGAGAGGCCAGGTGCCTTGTCTAAGATCACAGAGTTGTAAGTGGTTGAATCAAGGTATAAACTTAAGAATATTGACTTTAAGTCCAAATGTCATTTACCACTATGCCATCTTGTCTTTCCAGTGATGAAAATGAAATGGATAAAAAGCTGGCAAGCCATTAATCAACAAACATTTATTAAGTATGTACTGTGTATGCTCTTTGTATTGGGGATATAAGTACAAAGAATGAAACAATCCCTACTAGAAAGGAACTTACTTGCTAATGGGAAAGATTATACATACATATACATAAATAAAATATAATATATGTGTAATGATCTGGTTAGCTTTCTGGAGGTCTAGGGACCAGCCTTGGTTTCAGCAGAATAATCACCATGAGAATAGTCAGGGATAAAGTCTAAAGTCTTTATTGTCTCCTTCAGCTTCCCAGGCTCAGTCAGCCAGACAGTCAGCAGTCTGCACATCCAAATGTAATGTCCTGCTTTCTAGAGCCCCCAAGTTGGGGTGACAAAATGTACTGTTGCTTTCTAGAGCCCCCACACCGGGGTGGATTAAAATATAGTGTCCAGACTAGCTCTCTCTAGGATCTTGGGACCAGCCCAAGTCCTTGGTCTTAGTGGAGAAGTGAGGAAGGCAGGAGAGCCATCATGAGGCTGGTCAAGTCTTGTCTCTTTGGCTGAGTTTGTCTCCAGTTTATATACTCTGTTATAATTAAATTAATTCATCATACTGAGTATAAGCCAATCAATTTGTCACTAGGGAACCATTATTTATTGTAAGAGTAAATCAATCATACTGAACTAGAGAACTATTAATCACCACGTTAAACTAGATAATCATTGTCTTACCAATTCCACTGAGTTAACACCTTGTTGAGAATCCTTTCCTCAAGTATATTTCTCCAGAGTTCTGGCCCATTACATATGGGCAACATAAATATGAAGTTAATAAATACAAATATATACGAATTAATTCCATTCAAGGTAATTCAGAAGGGGAAGGACACGATCAATTTTGGGGAAGGCTTTATGCCAAAGATGGCACCCAAACTGCATCTTAAAGACAGTGAGGGATTCTGAAGCAATGGTAAGGAAGAAGTGTATTCTGGATATGCAGAGTGGGCAGAGATAGGAAGTGATATGTTTTGCTTAAGGAACAGAAAGAAGGTCAGTGAAAATTGGTTGGGGATGGGTTGTATATAGATTTAAAATCTACACCAAGGAATTTGTCTTTTATCCTAGAAGCAATATGAAGCTTTGGAATTGAATGACTTTTAAGAAAGATTTATAGACTGATAGTTTTTTTGGGGGGGAGCAAGGGGCAATATCTATAATACAAATCAGGAAATATCAATCTCTGTTCAATTTTTGCCAAAGTCTAATAATTGTCATGTTTTCCTTTTGTAGTGAGTGCAACGACTTTGTTGCTGGCAGGAATGTATATTAAATCTAAAAATCTATTTCTACCACCTCCATCTAACTCTTCTAGTCAGGCCCCAAAGTTGATTTGTATGGCAACCAGAGTCAGTTTTGGAGTTGAGAGGAAGGCATCCCAGCTTCCCATGGTCCCTTTGCTATTTTACTAAGTAGAACTAATTCACAGGTTATTTTGGTAAAATGCAAATTAGTGACCAGTGATATAATAAGAATTTAAAGAAATAAATTAAGTTAAGGGGCAGCTAGATGGCACAGTGGATAGAGCAGCAGCCCTGAAGTCAGGAGGAACTGAGTTCAAATTTGGTCTCAGATACTTAACACTTCCTACCTGTGTGATCCTGGGCAAGTCACTTAACCCCAATTGCCTCAGCAAAAGAAAGAAAGAAAAAAAATTGTATCAAATAGAAGCCTGAAGAAGGGAAACTGAACCCAACAAAAGGAAAAGCAGCTCAAAAGACAGGTTTTAAAATGCCTAAAATTTTTTCTAGCTAATTGACTTGGTGAGGCTGTCTGGGGTTTATATCAGAAGGAAGTTAACGATCTCCCTTGGGGTATTAAGCTAAAAAATGTAAAAATCATGTTCCCTGTGGGGAGAAGTTGGGGAAGTCATATAGTAGCCAAATATCACCATATGGTAGCAGAGTGTTCTCAGCAGAGACACCCAGGAACTATAGAAATAGAGGTCTAAATAGAAATCAGGATAGAAGAAAAAGCAATAGCAGAAAAACCCTATGGAAAAGAGGAAGCAACTCACCAAATAATATCAACAGAGAGCAAGGGTAGCTCTGCAGTATCAGACATACAAATTGTCCATTATAAAAGCATATCCCTGGCATAGATAAGTTTTGCCTTTCAAATATATTTTTTTCAATTATGTGTGAAAACAATTTTTAAAATTTGTTTTTATTTTAAATTTGAGTTTCAAATTCCTTCCCTCTCTCCTTTTCCTCCCCCTCCATGAGAAGTCAAGAAATTTGATATAGATTATACCTGTGCAGTCATATTAAATATAAGAAAAAAGAAAGAAAAGAAACCCAAGGAAAAATGAAAGTTAAAAAAAAATCACTGTAAAGTATTGTTGTTATTGGTTCTTCTGTTTCTGTTCACTTCACTTTGCATCAGTTCATATACATATTCCCAGGTTTTTCTGAAAGCATCCTGCTCTTCACTTTTTATAGCACAATGGTATTCCATCACAATCATATTCCACAATTTGTTCAGCCATTCCCCAATTATTGGGCATCCCCTCAATTTCTAATTCTTTGCCGCCACAAAAAGAACTATTATATATTATGGAATATTATTGTTCTGTAAGAAATGACCAGCAGGATGATTTCAGAAAGGCCTGGAGAGACTTACAGGAACTGATGCTGAGTGAAAGGAGCAGGACCAGGAGATCATCATATACTTCAACAACAAGACTATGAGATGATCAATTCTGATGGACGTGGCTTTCTTCAACAATGAGATGAACCAAATCAGCTCCAACAGATCAGTAATGAATTGAACCAGCTACACCCAGCAAAAGAATTCTAGGAGATGACTATGAACCACTACATAGAATTCCCAATCCCTCTGTTTTTGCCCACCTGCATTTTTGATTTCCTTCACAGGCTAATTGTACACAATTTCAAAGTCCGATTCTTTTTGTACAGCAAAATAACTGTTTGGACATGTATACATATATTGTATTTAACTTATACTTTAACATATTTAACAGTATCGGTCAACCTGCCATCTGGGGGAGGGAGTGGGGGGAAGGAGGGGAAAAGTTGGAACAAAAGGTTTTGCCATTATCAATGCTGAAATACTACCCATGTGTATATCTTGGAAATAAAAAGCTATAGTAAAAAAAGTCAAAGATTCAAGAGTGAACAGTAAAAAAAAAACCAAAAACAACTATTACAAATATTTTTGTATATATATGGCTGGGTCAATGGGTAATCACAGTTGTATAGCCCTTTGAACATAGTTCAAATTGTTCTCCAGAATAGTTCCACCATAGATTTTTTTCTGGCCATAACTGTTCCCCTGTGTATATCCTTCCCATTCAGTGATGTAGTAAATTGAACCCATGGAAAATTGTACTCTGTTTTTATAAAGGGAATCTTTCTTTTCCATTATTTTACTATGCTATATAATTAAATATCTTTTATTTGAACTGTGTTCTTGGAGGGCCTAATAAAAGACACTGATGAGAGCTCACATACTTGTATAGGTAGTACCACACCTTTATGTGCTTTGAACCTCTGCAGTACTACTATTGATGTCTTCTGGTAATGTCATTAGTAAGTTACCTCCTCTGCTCAGGGAGTCCCTCAGTTTCTGTATTTTTTCTACCGTACTACTGCACATCTTAATTGTTAGGTGTTGTAACATGTACAGGGTCCTATGTGTCCAAGTGCATTCAACTGAATTGTATAGACTAGTAGCTGGTTTGGAACTTCATGATCCAACCTGTGTTATGGAATGAGAAGATCCAATCTGGGCCAACATGATTTCAAAGTATATAGATAAAAGTACAATGTGTGAGGTCAGGAAGATGGGGGTTTCCATAAGTTACACCAGTGTTTATTTAGCCTTTCTAAGGTATCTATATCATCCAAATATTGGACAGTAGACGAGATTTTTCATTCTTTGGATGTTCTTGGCATCATTTCATATGTTTACCTTGACTTATAATCTATATAAGATCTAAGGCTACATTACTCAACCTCCACTGACAAAGTAGTGTCCCAGAACTTCACTATTTCTTCCCCTGAAAGTTCTAGGGGTATCCTTGAGGGATGATTCTCTAATATCATTAGATCAAGCCCACACCTATATGCTTTCCCATCCCCAAAGATTTTCTGTAGAAAACAAACTTAGTTAATCATATCTATCATACATTTATAAAACAGTGTTTATTCGGGTGGTATGGAAGAGCAATTATCATAAAACACCCCCTCAAACATCTGTGACATACTTTATTATGAGTACATAGACTATTAAGGTAAAATGGGCTCAAGCTTTAGAAAGCTCACAGCTTCTGCTTGCTTGACATCTTTTTTCTCCCATTCTTAGGGTCTTTAAGAAATTCTCCTTATTAGGAATGTAGTTTCTTAGTTGGCTCCTTATTAATCTGAGTGTCCAGTCTTTCCCTAGTTCTTGATACAAGTCTAGCCCCCCACCATTCTGGGTATGCTAATAAAGTACTAAAGGGAAAATCAACATACTTTGGATTTGAAAATTCCCTCCAATCAAAGGGAAGGGAAGAGAAGACCTGGCCAATGTAAAAGACCAAGCATCTCCTTCCTCCCTTCCCCCCAAAGTGATTCTGCTTTAAGGATATTCTAGAAAGCCACAATAGCTTCAATTTCTAGAATTCGATTCCATTTCAATTTAAATGATAATTTATAAATGATTCCTGGGGCATGGCCAGATTTTCTCCTCCAATCCAATCCAAATGCAATTCTTGTGCATTTCATTCAAGTTCAAAGACCTTTTATCACTTAGTCAAAGACCTACCAAGGATTAATTAACTGAAACATTCACACATCAAGGCTTACAAGAGGTTGAGGTAGTTTCCATCCCATCCTTACATATACCTTCAGTTTTTGTGCTTCAAGAAGTTGAATCAAGCTTCAGATTTGATCCTACAATTAGGATACATAACCACCAAGTGGCATTGTTCCCTCAGTCTGATTTATGACACAAGTATGATTTGACTAAAGAAAGAATAATATTCCTACATAACAAAAACATTAAAAAATCAGATCTTCCATTAAAATAGCTGAATATAAATAATATTATCAAACATTATTACAAATCCTTTTAAAGTATAATTATATATGTAGAGTGAATTCTTTAAAGAAATAAACCATTTTAGAATGATTTGGGACTTTTAATCTTTATATTACCTATCATACTAATCTTGTGCTTGTCCTCAAACCTCAATGCTCCCACCCAACTGAAATCTGGAGAGATTGCTTACAGAACTATTATTATTACTAGTTATGATAAGTGTCACTAGACCTATGATTTCTTAGATTTAGGGAACTCTCTGTAAAGAAATTCGCATTACCAGTTTAGCAGTTTTTCTATAATAATAGAGTTAGAGGGCTTTTAAGAGCACTGAGAAGTTAAATGACTTGCTCAGAGTACTACAAGCAGTAGGTATCAGAAGTGAGACTTAATTCCAGATCTTCCTACTTTGAGACCAATTGTCTATACACTATACCATGAATAAGATTTACAAAGCTTTTACATACACCATTTCACTCTAGGGTAAATGATTTACCTTTATTTATCCATTAAAGTAAACCCTGAAAGTGACTAACGAAACTGTTTTTTACCAGAACATAATAGAATATTACTGTAATGTATAAACCACCAAATATAAAGAATTCAGAAAAGCATAGGAAGACTTAAATGAACAGATGCAGAGTAAAGTAAGCAGAACCAGAGAAGACCGTATACACAATGATTACATTATTTTAAAGACTAAAGAACAACAAAATAAAAAAAAAACTGGTGCTGGGTAATTTATGTTGCCCAAGTTTAGTTCTAGACAATGGCTGAGAAAATATGCTTCCCTCCCTTAATTTCAGAGAAAGAGCAATGGGTCTGGAATATCAGATACATCATCAGACAAGGTGTTTGCTGAACTGATTTTCTTTCTTTTTTATGTTATTCTTTATAACAAGGGATGTCTCTCTGTAGAAAAGACAAGGAAGGGAAAAGATATATTTAGAAATGAATGTGATGCATAACCTATATCAGATTGTTTGCTGTCTTGGGGAGGGGAGGATGTAAGAGAGGGAGGAAAGAAAAGTTCAGAGCTCAAAATCTTATAAAAATGAATGTTGAAAACTCTATATGTAATTTGAAAAACAAACTTCTATTGGGGGGAAAAGGAATGAATGTGATGCAAGAGTCTCTTGAGCACTCCATTCCCGTGGAAGCACATGACTTAACACTTACCTGGGTGTAACTGGACAAAGATTCCCTTTTCATTGGGGGAAAAAGACAAAAGGCAAAGGGGAAGAGATGGTCTAACATAATGTTAAATCTGGAAATTGATTAAAGAACAGTTCTTTTATGATTGTTTCCATTTATGCAGCTAGAAAGAGACTTGGACAGGATATCAGGAAACCTGGGTTTGAGTCCTGTCTGTCATTTAAGAGCTTAGTGGCCATGGACAAATCACATAACCTCTCTCATAGGCTCAGTTTTCCTCAATGATAAAATGGGTACAGAAATTCAACCTACCTATCAAAGTTGTTGTGAGATCATATAGAGAGTAGATAGTAAGGAATTAATAAGTAGATGGTTAGTAAATAGCAGATAGGAATGTAGTTAAGTAGTAGTTGTAAATTACCAAAAAAATGTAAATAAATTGTTATTTAAGTCATAAAGTACTATATACATAAAAATAAGCTGTGATTATTTCAAAGGAAATTCACACCAGAATGGAGTAAAAAATGTATTTTTTACTTTGAAAAGCAAATACAGGCAAGACATTTGAGTGGAGCTGGTTAAAAAAACAAACAGGGATAAGCTAATAATACAGGGTTAAAAATGAGCAGTACATGAAAACATCACAAAGAGGAGGAAACATGAACATTACAACAACACTGAGATTTCACTTGGCTTCATGCAAATTGGCAAAGATGAAAAATCAATGTTGAAGGTACTGTCCCTAAAAAAGTACATTGGTGATGAAGCTTTGGAGAAGGCAAACAGTTCTGATTTTTAATGTGGAATTATGCAAGAAAACTGGGTGATCTATCCATTTCACGTGGCCCACCATCAGTTTTGTACCCCAGGAAAGTCAAAGACAGAAACAAAGATCCAATATAAATAGCCCAGTATTCGCAGCAGCACTTTTTGTGGTTGTTGTTTGTCCTTTGTTCTTGAAGAGGACCATCGCAATGCTCTAATTTGAAAGCAAACTGGATTTAAGTGAGTGAGACCTATGCAAAGACATCAGCCTCACATTCTCCTCTAGAGCCATCTGGATCCAGAGGCAAGATTTAGATCAGGATTTGTGGTAATAAAAAACTGGAAACAAAATGAATACCCATCACTTGGGGAATGAATGACTGAAGGACTTATAAGAATATCAGAAGTGTTATGTAGTAAGAAATGATGAAAATGAGTTCAAAGAAATTTGGGAAGACTGTATGAACTGATATAGAGTAAATCATGCAGAACTAAGAAAACAATATACATGATACTGTCAACAATATAATTGAAAAGATCGATAAAAGGAAGTAAACTCTTAGTACTCTCAGTAAGGGAGGAAAAACTATTGAGAAGAGAATACATACCTCCTCCTTCATAGCAGAGAAATATCCTACTTAAGCAAAATATTAATAACCATTGTTAAATACAGGATTGGATGGTTTTTGCCTAATTATTTTCTCTGTCACGAAGGAAAATTCAGTCTACGGAGGTGGGAAATGAACGATTGTGATATAAAGACGAAAAGGATCAATAAAATATGCCTTAAAAAAAATAAATACTATAAAGGATTAGTGGTGAGTCCAGACTCATATCTATGACTATAGCTTCCTAACTGGTCTCCCTACTTCCCTTCACTCTCCTCCCCAAAGTCAAAAATCCAGTACACAGTTTCCTAAAATACCATCGTCATAGGGTCATATAGTTGGGGGGGGGGGACTTCTGAGTGCATCTTTTTTTTTTTTTTTTTTTTTTTTTTTTTTTTTTTTGCAAATGAAGAAACTAAGACCTCAGGGAAGTTGAGGTCACATAAGTAAAAGTGTCAGAGGTGAAATTTGAACCCAGGGCCTCTGATTCCAGAGGCAGTACTCTCACTCAAGTACCTTTATTCAAAAAATTTAAATGAGTCTCCATTAACTTGCTATGCAAGATATTCCAAGTTGGTCCCTGCCTCCTTTCCTAGATATTTTGTGTATTCTGGCCATCTTGCTTTACTTTCATCATTTGCATTTAACATCCTCTCCAGTCCTCTTGTCTTTATGGCTCTTACATATTCTTCAAGGAATCTTACCCAACAATTTTCTATAATCCTAATTCTTCTAAATGTTTCTAGGTTATGAAAGTCAACTTGTAGTAAATCAGTATTACGGATTTCACCTCATAGCAACACAAGAATGGAGGGGAAGCCTAAGTTGGATGATTCTCATTTTATAGATGGGAAAACTGAGGCTCACAAAAGTTAAGCTACTTACTCTCATTATAGGGTCAGTTTAGCTACAGAATCAAGTCCAGGCAGACCCTCTCATCAAGGTACTTAAATAGTGGTAAAGAACTAGAAGAATCTTAAAGGTCATCCGGTCCCTCCTCTGCATTTTAGAGATGAGAAAACTGAGGCCAGAGAAGTTGTTATTTTTTCCAAGATCACACAGGGTGGTATGTGTCAGAGATGGCAGATTGCCCAAGTTCATCATACAAAGTACTGTTGGAGATAGGATATAGAGCCAGGTACTGTGACCTTAAACTTTGTAGTCTCTGTTTAATCTCTCCAGGTCTAGGTTTGGACCATTTGATCTGCTAGTAGTTCCAGAACCAGTCTCCAAAAAGCTTAGAAAATATTATCATGCCCTAAGTCTTTTTATTTTTATTTTTTTGGAAGCAATCAGGGTTAAGTGACTTACCCAGGATCACACAGCTGAATTTGAACTCAGGTCTTTCTGATTCCAGAACTGACACTCTATCCACTGCTCCACCTAGCTGCTACCCTTTTTATTTTTAAAAAAGCTCATGACCATGCTGACTCTGAAGTTGAGACACCAGTGTCTTTTTAAGAACAACACATTGGGCTGGGGTTTGGGGGTGGGGTGAAGTGGAGAGCAGAGATGGGAAGATATCTGTATTTCACTTAGACACTTCACTCCTTCAAGATCTTGCCTGACAAGTTGGACAGTTTCTCTTAACACTTAAAAACAGGTCTTTTTCTGGTTTACCCAAAAACAAAATCAGTCAAAAATCCACATTAAAAAAGGAAAGTAAGATTCAGATTAAATTACTCGACACTTAATTTACTAATTTTTTATTGTTGTTTGTCCTGTGTTTTCAATGTAGAACAATGGCATCATGGAGTGATGTCTTGACTTGTATGACAAGTAGATTTAAGTGAAGCAAGAGTTACAGAAAATTGTCAGTCTCACTCTCCCTTCTTGAGTCATCCTAAATCCAGTGACAGACAAAAGTGTAACTAGTAAGCATCACAAGTGGTAGGATTTTGAAATGTCTGGGCTAGCTTTCTGGAGATCCTTCAGATGGGCCTTGGTCTCTGCAGGATAGTCACTACGAGGATAGTTGGGAATAGAACCTAAAGTCTTTATTCTTGAGGCTCAAGTCTGAGATTGGGCTATAGGCCACTCACTCAGTCTAAAGTCTTTATTCTGGCCCAATCTTGATCTTAGTGGAGGAGTACAGGAGGCAGGTAGTCTTCTCAGCCCTTAAATGCCCTATTATAATTACATCATTACAGTACACTGAGTATGTGTGAACTAGAGAACCATGACATCACCATGCTAAGTACTCAGTATATATAGGAACTGGAGAACCATGACATCACCATGCTAAGCACTAAGTATATGTATACTAGAGAACCATCATCTCATCAATTCCACTGAATGAACACCTTGTTGTGAGTATCTTTGTTTCAAGTATCCCTCTACAGGATTTGAACACAGGTCTTTGGAACCACTCAAGTTTTTTTTTTTCTCTGAGGTCTTTCACCAATGGGATATATAGCTGCAAAAATCCTGTCCCTTTTGCCTTGATCCAAAGACTCTCTTGGTACTGTGCCTCTTTCTCAAAAGGGAACTCTCATTACAGCTGAAAGTTACATGCACTGCTGCCTCCAACAAATGTCCAAAACTCACCAAAAGGTTTATAAAGGAAATGGCAACTGATTCTTAACTCTGGTAGTATGACTGGGCACCTCGATAATAGAACAAATGGATTGTTTATCGGCTTTCTATGTATCACAAAACTATGTGAAATGAGCCATTAAGCCACTAGTTTTTTTCCCCAAAAAAATATGCCAAACACCAGTGTTTGCAGCTAATTTACTGCAACTGACCACATTGAGCCAAATGTTTAGTTTTGCATTAAAGGAACAAAATGCAGCTTTTAATGATGCTCCAATTCTCAGCTCAAATTAATGTTTAACATTCAAAACTGTACATGATATTGCACATGTATTAGCAAACCCATGAGAAAATCCATGCTTAGAGAAGTGTGCTCATTCATAAGCCAGCATTTCTCAGAGCTGTCAGCCTATTTGCCCACACTTGGCTTGCCAGTGAATGGCTAATATCTCTGAGTGTTTAGATAAATACTCTTTCTGGTGGAGGTAGTGAACTTGCAAGAAAGGGGTACCATATTCTTTTTGTGAAATTAACAATAAAATAGTGCTATACTTTTGGATTCACTCCAAATCTCTAATAATCAGAAAAGTGCAAATATAAACAACTCTGAAGTTTCATTTCAAACCTTTCAGATACATTCAAAGGTTCTGATAAAAGCCTCATTTCTAAAATATATAGAGAATTGACTCAAATTTATAAAAATTCAAGCCATTCTCCAATTGATAAATGGTCAAATGATATGAACAATTTTCAGATAAAAAAATTGAAACTATTTGTTGTTGGAGTCCAGCTCCTGTAGTGAGATGAAGAGTGTGATAATCAGGAGGCCAGGTGAAACGATTCAGTTAGAACTCTTCAATTTTATTGATCAGGACCACGAATATATACACTATAAATGCTTATAAGTTTCATACAAAGTACACTCTATTAAAATTCTTATAGCCTAACAAAATCTATTATGATGTAAGTGATTTAACCCCTTAAGTCCCAACTCTTGATTATTTAGAAAAGTAAATAGTTGAGATACATATCAGGGTAAAATGTATTATACCATTACAGGTAACCTTCTCCCAAAGACTTTTAGTCTCCTTGTGGACATTCTTTCCTGTCCTAAGTTCAAAGTTTATTTTTAGTCTGTTGAGTAGTGTTTGCATTTTGTTTCACTCATTAGAATCCCAATTTATAGTATTATCAAGCATGTCTCTGCTATTAAGAAAAGAGATTTACGTGAGCCAAATTATGATAAGATTTAAGACCTGGAATGGATTCTTATCTCCTGGCACTCTACAATTTGTAGTCATATGAAAAGATGCTCCAAATCACTATTGATCAGAGAAATGCAAATTAAGACAACTCTGAGACACACCTGTCAGATTGGCTAGGATGGGAGGGAAAGATAATGATGAATGTTGGAGGGGATGTGGGAACACTGGGACACTGATACATTGTTGGTGGAACTGTGAACGGATCCAACCATTCTGAAGAGCGATTTGGAACTAAACTCAAAAAGTTATCAAACTGTGCATACCCTTTGAGCCACCAGTGTTTCTACTGAGATTATATCCCAGATAGATCTTAAAGGAGGGAAAGGGACACATGTGCAAAAATGTTTGTGGCAGCCCTTTTTGTAGCAGCAAGAAACTGGAAACTGAGTGGATGCCTATCAATTGGAGAATGGTTGGATAAATTGTGGTCTATGAATGTTATGGAATATTATTGTTCTGTAAGAAATGACCAGCAGGATGATTTCAGAGAGGCCTGGAGACACTTATATGAACTAATGATGGGTGAAATGAGCAGAACCAGGAGATCATTATACAGAGCAACAACAAGACTATACAATCATCTATTCTGATGGATGTCGCTCTCTTCAACAATGAGACAATTCAAACCAGTTCCAATTATTCAGTGATGAAGAGAGCCATCTACAAATGAGGACTGTGGAACTGACTGTGGACCACAACATAGTATGTTCACTCTCTCTGTTGTTGTTTGCTTGCATTTTGTTTTCTTTCTCAGTTTTTTTCCTTCTTGATCAATTTTTCTTGTGCAGCAAGATAACTGTATAAATATGTACACATATATTGGATTTAACATATATTTTAACATATTTAACATGTATGGGACTAACTGCCATCTGAGGAAAGGGGTGGGGGGAAGGAGGGGATAATTTGGAACAGAAAGTTTTGCAAGGGTCAATGTTGAAAAATTATCCATGTATATGATTTATAAATAAAAAAAAAGAAAATGACAAAAGATAAAAATGGCAAATGTTGAAAGAGCTGTGGAAGACTACACACATTGGTATACTATTGGTGGAGGTATGAAATGGTCTGATCATTCTGGAAAACAATTTGGAATTATACTAAAAAAATTATACTAGAAAGAATTGTACATATTCTTTGACCCAAGAAAACTACTACTAGGCATATGAGAGGGAAAGAATGTAATAGAGTCTATATAGCAGAGTATTTAACATACAGTGTCTACATATGTGTATATATACACATACACATATATACATATATATAAAATGCTATATATACAAAATAAAATACTATATATAATGAGCTATCATTCTACATGCATACATACACACACATATGTCTTCTTTTTAGTCCCAAACTTGAGAAATCATAGGTACAGACTTCTCCAACCAAAACGAATCTATGTATATTTCTTATTTCCGTGACTAGATTGCAAACTCTTTGAGGATGGAGACTGTGTCTCATTGTTGTATATTCCCTAGCATTCACAAAGCATTCATCACACAGAAAAGGTGATTAATACATATTTGTTGAATGAATGAATGAATTGGTTTAATTGAAAAAAAAATGAAATAGCTAGACAGCTTTCAATGGAAAAAATTCAATGAAACTAACTGACATCAAGTAGCTTAAAGATAAAGTAACTCATTCAATTGGCTGACTTTTTCCTTTGTTTCTTTCTTTTCTTTCTTCTTTCCTTCTTCCTTCCCTTTTTCCTTCCTTCTTTCCTTCCTTCCTTCCTTCCTTCCTTCCTTCCTTCCTTCCTTCCTTCCTTCCTTCCTTCCTTCCTTCCTTCTTTCTTTCCTTCTGTTTGGGAAAAAGGTGAAGAACTTACAGATCAAGCACATATTGATCAGAGACTGTTAGCTAAATTAATTGAAGGCTTAAAGGCCTCGGTTTTGGCTTCTCCAGAAGCATGTGATTTTTAGATAAGGTCTGGACTACATCCCATTTCCAAAGAAGGAAGCTATACATCTACTGCATTCCACCTTTAGCAAAGTTGCAGGATGCAAAATAAACCCACATAAATCATCAGCATTCTTATATATCACTAACAAAACCCAACAGTTAGAGTTACACAAAGAAATTCCATTTAAAGTAACTGCCAATAGTATAAAATAGTTGGGAATCTATCTGCCAAGGGAAAATCAGGAACTATATGAGCAAAACTACAAAACACTTACCACACAAATAAAGTCAGATCTAACCAATTGGAAAAATGTTAAGTGCTCTTGGATTGGGTGAGCAAATATAATAAAGATGACAATACTGCCTAAACTAATCTATTTATTTAGCACTATACCAATCAGCCTCTCAAAAAAACTATTTTAATGACCTAGAAAAAATAACAATAAAATTCATCTGGAAGAACAAAAGGTCAAGACTTTCAAGGGAACTAATGGAAAAAAATCAAATGCAGGTGGCCTAGCTGTACCTGATCTAAAACTATATTATAAAGCAGCAGTCACCAAAACCATTTGGTATTGTCTAAGAAATAGACTAGTTGATCAGTGGAATAGGTTAGCTTCAAAGGAAAAAACAGTCAATAACTTTAATAATCTAGTGTTTGACAAACCCCCAAACTCCAGCTTTTGGCATAAGAACTCACTGTTTCATAAAAATTGCTGGGAAAATTGGAAATTAGTATGGCAAAAACTAGGCATTGAACCACACTTAACACCATACACCAAGATAAGGTCAAAATGGGTTCATGACCTAGGCATAAAGAATGAGATTATAAATAAATTAGAAGAACATAGGATCATTTACCTCTCAGACCTGTAGAAGAGGAAGGAATTTATGACCAAAGAAGAACTAGAGGTCATTATTGATCACAAAATAGAAAATTTTGATTATATCAAATTTAAAAGTTTTTGTACAAACAAAACTAATGCAGACAAGATTAGAAGGGAAGCAATAAACTGGGAAAACATTTTTTACAGTCAAAGGTTCTGATCAAGGCCTCATTCCAAAATATATAGAGAATTGACTCTAATTTATAAGAAATCAAGCCATTCTCCAATTGATAAATGGTCAAAGGATATGAACAGACAATTCTCAGACAAAGAAATTGAAACTATTTCTAGCCATTTGAAAAGATGATCCAAGTCATTATTAACAGAGAAATGCAAATTAAGACAACTCTGAGATACCACTACACACCTGTCAGATTGGCTAGAATGACAGGGAAAGATAATGCAGAATTTTGGAGGGGAATGTGAGAAAACTGGGACACTGAAACATTGTTGGTGGAATTGTGAATACATCCAGCCATTCTGGAGAGGAATTTGGAACTATACTCAAAAAGTTATCAAACTGTGCATAACCTTTGATCCAGCTGTATTTCTACTGGGCTTATATCCCAAAGCGATCTTAAAGGAGGGAAAGGGACCTGTATGTGAAAGAATGTTTGTGGCAGCCCTCTTTGTAGTGACCAAAAACTGAAGACTGAGTGGGTGCTCATTGATTGG
This sequence comes from Antechinus flavipes, assembly GCF_016432865.1. Classification (NCBI taxonomy): domain Eukaryota; kingdom Metazoa; phylum Chordata; class Mammalia; order Dasyuromorphia; family Dasyuridae; genus Antechinus; species Antechinus flavipes. The sequence continues at coordinate 29,575,082 of NC_067404.1, read as the reverse complement.
AGAATGGCTTTATAAATTTTGGTATATGAATATTATGGAATATTATTGTTCTGTAAGAAATAACCAGCAGGAGGATTTCAGAAAGGCCTGGAGAGACTTACATGAACTGATGCTGAGTGAAATGAGCAGGATCAGGAGATCATTATATACTTCAACAACAATACTATATAATGATCAATTCTGATGGACACGGCTCTCTTCAACAATGAGATGAACCAAATAAGTTCCAATAGAGCAGTAATGAATTGAACCAGCTACACCCAGCGAAAGAACTCTGGGAAATGACTATGAACCACTACATAGAATTCCCAATCCCTCTGTTTTTGTCCACCTGCATTTTTGATTTCCTTCACAGGCTAATTGTACACTATTTCAAAGTCCGAATCTTTTTGTGCAGCAAAATAACTCTTTGGACATGTATACATATATTGTATTTAATTTATACTTTAAGATATTTTACATGTATTGGTCAACCTGCCATCTGGGGGAAGGGGTGGGAGGAAGGAGGGGAAAAAGTGGAAGAAAAGGTTTTGCAATTGTCAGTGCTGAAAAATTACCTATGCATATATCTTGTAAATAAAAAACTATATGTATATATAAATCTAGGGGTTCTTTGGCTGAAATTTATAAATACTGTGAACATTTTCAAGGGAGTGGCTTTCTGTCCTGCTGTGGGCTTTGACTCACAAACCAGGATGGGGGTCTGCTTTTTGAGATTCTAATAAATAATTCTGCTTTCTATGAGTGATCTTTGTAGTAGTCAATTTGGGTAGGTCTTTTTGTCCCAAACACTTCCTTCCTTCTTTCCTTCCTTCCTTCCTTCCTTCCTTCCTTCCTTCCTTCCTTCCTTCCTTCCTTCCTTCCTTCCTTCCTTTCTTTTTTTTTTTGTAGTTGTTATTTTTTGTATAGCAGTATGCTGGCAAATATTCCACAAAAGGCTTTCAAAGGAAAAACAATGTAAGAAGGACACATTTTTCAGTTTAGTCTAAATGTATTAACATTTTCACATTGCTTCCTTAAGTTTGGATAATCAACAAAACAATAAATCAAACCCTAATTTATAGTATTTGCTGATTTCTGAAGTAAAAATGATCACACTGAAATTTTAATAATTAGCTTTCTGTAGCTGGCCTAAGTTGGCTCCAACACAACTTTGTTTTGGTGTCAAGTATGTAAAACTTGACCATCAAAGATTTGGATTCCCAGCCAGTCCTAGACAAAGCGTAAAGTAAACAAATTGCTCTTTAGTCTCCCTCCCCTTCCCTCTGACTCAAAGCATACCAAGCCTCTGATTGCTCAAGTCCCTGTCATTCTTCCTGTAATGAATCCTGATGAATCTAGAGGTCTTCTTCCCTTACTCCCACTGGCAGTCAAATCTGCCTGTTCTTTATCTCCTTCCCTCTCAGTTATACTCTATATTTTCTAAAGTGACAGCTATTTAATTCCACAGATGAATGAGTTAGCCAACATGTTAGCAAATTTAAGACATTACCCTTTCTCTGCTCACAAGTTTGCATTTTTTACAAGATTCTTCTCAAGACTATGTCTTTTAGTTCCAGAGACAGGAAGATTAAAAAAAAATATAAGGGAGATAGCAGACTTTTTGACACCTCTCAAATCACATATAGACAAATACTTAGTACACATTCACCCTGCTTGTACTATAATACTGATTTTGACACTAATTAACTGGTAGCCTTGGATCAAAGTCCTTAAACTGTTGTGCCACAGTTCTCTTTTAATGTCCTGACCCAGTTTCCCTAATTGTCCTTTTCAGTTACTCTGCCTCAGGTTATAACCATTCCCTCTTAATGTTGGGATAAAGGTCTTATATCTTAGACCTTAGGATATAATTATTCCCTCTTAATGTTTTATGGGATAAAAGTCTTTCTCCATTTTAGACATCATTAGAATATAAGGAGCCTCTCCAGTACCTAGGTGCCTCCCTCCATTATGTCATCCTAGGTGCCTCCCCCCATTAGGTCAGCCCCATCCAGGTACCTCTCCCATTATGTCATTGTTCTTGTTACCCTATAAAAGAATCTTGTATCTGACATTCACTGCCGTATTCTTTGAGATGATAGTCTCATTCAGCCCTGGGACCAAACCATGGATCCATTTGGTCCCAGTATATCTCTCCATTTAATATACTATTAAATTGTTCTCTAATCTTTATCTTGCTCATTTTCTCTGGCATTACAAAACATTCTGTGGATCAGATTTCCTAGTTGTAAAATTTCTCCATGAAGAACTAGTTTCCTTGTGAAAAAGAGACTATAAAAACTCAAGATATTATAACAAGAAGAAAAGGCAGTATGGCAGAGTGGATAATGGCCCCATTCCTGTATACCTTAGATACACTCAGCATCACCTCTATGGTTTCATGGTCCTTTTTAAGAACAAAGGACAAAAAAAACCCTATGTTTATTTCTTTAAAAAAAATTCAATAATTTCAGATTATCTTCCTACCTCCATCTTCTCCCCCATCTACTGACAAGGAAAAAAAAGTGATACCCCTTATATATGTGGAGTTATTAAAAAAAAGTTTCCATATTAGCCATGTTGCACAAATAAAAAGCAAGAAAAATAAAGTGAAAAAAAATTCAATAGTATTTTATTTTCCGAATATATGAAAGATTGGGCACAAAAAAGTGCAGAGTCCAGAACTAACAGAAAGTTAAGAGTAAAGAATGGGTCAATAAAAAATAAGAACTCTTATTGCTCAAGACACAAACCCCAAAAGAGAGAAGGATTGCTGGTTTTACATTGAATGGGTGTTTTAAACTTCCCTGAAGATTTTTGGTTTAGTGGAATGAGGAGTCTGCTAATAATGACTGGGGCGTGACCACCGACAAATACCCTAGTTTCTTTCCACCTAATAAAAGAATTCCCATTGAAATTTCAGTTTCTTTAAGCAACCAGAAAGAAAAGAATCCATTAGTCCTAGGAGTGGACCCAACAATCAAATGGCATTTTAAAGCAACTAATAAGGGTTGGGTAGGGCAGCTAAGTGGTGCAAATGATTGAGTCCATGGCCTGGAGTCAAGAAGACTCATTCCAGAGGTCAAATCTGACCTCTGACACTGGCTGTATAACACCAGACAAGACACTTAATTCTGTTTACTTCAATTTTCCCATCTGTAAAATGAGTTGGAGAAGGAATTGGTAATCCCCTATAATAGCTTTGAGAAGAAACCCCTGATAGGATCACAAAGAGTCATGATTGAAGTCAAGTAATCTTGCTTTCAATCTAAATCCAACTTTTTTGTTGCACTGAATAACAAAAAGTATTAGGCATTGGGGGGTGAGGGGAACTGGATGCAAAAACCAAAAATGGAACAATCCCTGCCCTCAAGAAACTTAAATTCTTTTGAGGGGATTGACAGGTTTGGATATAAATAAATAAAATATTTTCAAAACAAACACAAAGTTATTGGAAGGGGAACTTTATAGCATTTGGGAGAATCAGAAAATGGTGGTCTAAAGAGGTGCCTGGTAAAATGAGACTTGAAGGAGTAACATTCAAAAAGACTGAGGTGTGAGGAAGGGGAACATTCTAGGAATGAAGAAAAGACTGGACTACAGAGAGAGATATATATGTACACACACACACACACACCCACACACACCCACACACAGAGGAAATGGCAAATTTCCATTTAGTTAAAACTGAATGAATGAGGTTATACAGTAATGTGTGTAATCAGCCTGGAAATCTAGGTAAGTACCTAATTGTGAGGGCTTTAAATGCCAAATGGCATTTTATTTTATTTTGGGTTTTATTTTGGACTAAAGGTGACAGGGAGCCACTGATGTTTCTTGTATCATAATATAAACAAGCATTTATATAGCTTTAGGTTTATAAACTACTCACTGGATTTTTGGATCTTCCCAATAATGCTGTGAGATAGGTGCTATTATTATTATTCCCATTTTTACAGAGAAGGAAACTGAGGCTGAGAAAGATTAAGTGATTTTTGTAGGGTTGCACAGCTAGTCTGAACAAATTGGTTATTATATAACATAGGAAAATTACTCCTAGATAATTTTATATAGGGAAAAAATGTCATTGACTTTATTCCCCTTTGTTAGAAAACTAAATTGTTGTTTACTTGTTTCAGTCCTGTCTGACTTTTTGTGATCCTTGGGGTTTTTTTGGCGAAGACACCGGAATAGTTTGCCATTTCCTGCTCCCACTCATATTACAGATGAGGAAACTGAGGTAAACAGGATTAAGTGACTTGCTTACACAAGTTAGTAAGTTTCTGAGACCAGATTTGAATTAAACTCTTCCTGAATCCTGGCTTGGCATTTTATACTTAGGTAAATTTACTATTTTCCCACTAAGCTGCATCACTGACTTTGTATTTTTGGACCAAAGAGGCAAAAAGAGTTGCACTAAACTTTGGGGAAACAAATGTAATACAAACAAGTTTTAAACACAAATTTTCTATACACAATAACAAGAGTATTATGTTATAATCAACTGTGATGAACTTGGCTCTTCATTAGCAATGCAGTGATTCAAGATAAACTTGGAATGGAAAATGCCATCCACATCCAGAGAAAGAATTATGGAGACTGAATGTGGATCTAAGAATAGTATTTTCACCTAGTTGTTTGTTAGTTTTCTTTCTTGTGATTTTGTTCCTTTTTGGTCTGATTTTTCTTGCACAACATGACAAACAAGGAAATATGTTTAAAATGATTACACATATATAACCTCTATGAGATTGCTTATTGTCTTGGGGAGGGGAAAGGTAAGAAAAGTAGGTAGAAAAATGGGGAGCACAAAGTCTTACAAAAATGAATGTTGAAAATTATCTGCGTGAAAAATAAAATATTATTAAAAAAACAACAACAACAACAACAAAAAACTTTGGAAAAAGTCAAAGAATGCATGGGAGCTCTTTGCTATGGTAGGGTGAATAAGCTCAGTAAAGTGTCAGCTATCAGCAGCTCCACAAACTGGCATATATCACACCTCTCTTTTTTTTTTCCTACTGTCCGTAGCTGAGAATGTATGTGTAATTAGCCTGGAAATCTAGGTAGGTGCCAAATTGTGAGGGCTTTAAAGTGAAAATAAGATTACTTATAAAATCACAGGAATGCTTGAAGTCACAGAAGTTAAAAGCTCAAATGTCAAGGTATATTGTGCTTTAAGATTTGTGAAGCACTTTGTTTTATTTTTTAAATTTTCAATAGTATTTTATTTTCCTAAATACATACAAAAATAGTTTTAAACATTTACCTTTACTAAACCTTGTGTTCCAAATTTTTCTCTTTTTCTCTCCCTCTCCCTCTCACCTAGACAGCAAGCAGCCCGATATAGATTAAATGTGTGCAATTCTTCTAAATATATTTCCATATTCATCATGCTATATGAGAAAAATCATATCAAAAAGGGAAAAAAACATGAAAAAGAAAAAAACAAGCAAACAATAACAACTCTCCCCCCAAAAAAGATGAAAATACTATGCTTTGATCCCCATTCAGTCTCCATAGTTTTCTCTGGATACAGATGGCACTTTCCATCCCAAGTCTATTGGAATTCCCCTGAATCACTTCACTGTTAAGAAGAAACAAATCCATCACAATTGATCATAACATAATCTTGTTGTTGCCATGTATAATGATCTCCTGGTGCTGCTCATTTCACTTAGTATTAGTTCATTTAGCCTCTTCAGGTTTTTCTAAAATCATCTTCCTGATCATTTCTTTTTTTTTTTTAATAACTTTTTATTGACAGAACCCATGCCAGGGTAATTTTTTACACCATTATCCCTTGCATTCACTTCTGTTCCGATTTTTCCCCTCTCTCCCTCCACCCCCTCCCCCAGATGGCAAGCAGTCCTTTACATGTTAAATAGGTCACAGTATATCCTAGATACGATATATGTTTGCAGAACCGAACAGTTCTCTTGTTTCACAGGGAGAATTGGATTCAGACGGTAGAAATAACCCGGGAAGAAAAACAAAAATGCAAGCAGTTTATATTCATTTCCCAGTGTTCTTTCTTTGGGTGTAGCTGCTTCTGTCCATTCTTGATCAATTGAAACTGAATTAGCTCTCTTTATCGAAGAGCTGACAATTTCTTATAGAACAATAATATTCCATAACATTCATACACCATAACTTATTCATCCATTCTCCAACTGATGAGCATCCATTCAGTTTCCAATTTCTTGCCACTACAAAAAGGACTGCCATAAACATTTTGGCACAGGTGGGTCCCTTTCCCTTTTTTTATGATCTCTGGGATACAGACTCAGTAGAAACACTGTTAGATCAGAGGGTATGCACAGTTTGATAGCACTTTGGGCATAGTTTTGCAGAGCACTTTAGATAAGTTAAGTCATTTGTTCCCCCACAATAACCCTAGGAGGTGAATTCTATTTTTATTCCCAATTACAAATGAGGAAATCAAGGAATTGTGATACAGAAAAATTAAATGACTTGCCCAGGATCATAGAGTAAGTGTCCAGGGCAAGGATTTGAACTCAGGTCTTCCAGATTCCCATGTCCTGTTCTTTGTCCCAGTTAGCCGCTGATACACTATATAAATTTTTTCTTTAGGCAATTGGGGTTAAGTGAGTTGCCCAGGGTCACATGGCCAGTAAGTGTCTGAAGCCAGATTTGAATTCAGGGCCTCCTGACTTCAGGGCTGGTGCTCTATCTACTTCAACATCAAGCTACCCTATACAAGGCCACAGATAGTGGGGGAACTCTGGGTAAGGTATAAGATCCTTCAGCCCAGAAGGAACCTGCTAACGATGTCTGCTTTGGCTCCCCAACTCCCTTTGGTGCTCTTACCCTTCCTGAGAAGTCAGGGAGTGTGTGACCACCTGTGTTCTACTTGAAGCAAGGGATACTTACAGTAAAGAGAGGAATTTATATATCAATAGCAGAGTGTTTATAGTTAACACAAGTGCTGTGTGCTGTGGTGATATGGTTATGTAATGGTTCTACAACTGGCACATGCTCTGCGTGCTATAGTGATGTAATCCTACTAAGGTATTTAAGGGCTGAGAGTACTTGAAATAAACACATTCTATCTTTGACCATCCTCCTGAATCTCCTGCCTTCTTCACTCCTCCACTAAGACCAAGGACTCAGGCTGGTCCCAAAATCCTCCAGAGACCTAGTCCGGATGGTATATATTGGCATCCCAGCGTGGGGGCTCTAAAAAGAATAGTATATTTTGGCGCCCCAATTTGGGGGTTCTAGAAAGCACACTACACTACCCCTATAATTTTGATATAATTATTGGGGAAAGTTGATGCCATGGATAGAGTGAATGCTGGACCTAGAGATAGAAATAATTTAATTCAAATCTGGATTCTAGCATTTCCTAGTTACATGACCCTAGACAAGTGACAATTTCTCTGAAACTTGGGCAACGATCTAAGACTTACCAACTAAATTGTGGTAGATAACATTTGTGTGAGAGGAGAAAGTTCCAACACTGTTAAAAATCACATATTAACATAATTTATAGCTAATAAAGAGGAAGTGAAGGGGGTGAATGGAAAATGGAATAACCACTTATATAGCACCTACTATGTGCTGTATAGATATTATGCTATAAATGGAATAACCACTTATATAGCACCTACTATGTGCTTTATAGATATTAATCTCATTTTATCTTCATAACAACCCTGAGAGGTAGGTGCTATTATTTTCCCCCTTTACAGTTGAGGAAACGGAGTCAGATAGAGGCTAAGTGACTTGCCCAGGATCACGCAGCTAGGAAGTATGTATGGCTGGATTTGAACTCTGGTCTTCCTGGCTCCAGGACCAATAATCTATTGATTCCACCACGCTTCCTTACAATCCCAAGACCTTCTAAGCAGAAGAATGGCTTGGATTTAGATCTTCTGACTCTAGACCTCCTCTACTATGTAATAAGAAAGCTTTGCTTTTATTTTCTCTCTTCAAATATCAAGCTACACTGGATATAAAATTCAGGTCATATGTACAACAAAATGGAGGAATGGATATTTTTACTGATTCCCATGACCTCTCAAAACTCTCCCAAACAAAAATTAGCAACTTTAGCTACCTCAGTGGTCTAGAATATTCAAACGTTTAAAAACAAAATAAAACACCAAAGTCTATGAAATGACATTACTGACCTTGAGCTCAATCAGTATTCCTCCTCTGCTTCCCATGCTACCTGCTTCACTAGCAGAACCAAGGGCAAGATGCAGGTTTACAACAAAACTCACACCTACACCCCAGTTCCCCTTCCCTCTATCCAGTGCCTCAGAAACTCTGACTGCTGGCTGTGAAAATCTGCCCTGCTTGTGACAGATAGCTAAGCAGCCTTTTGGAAGCAAAAGTTTACTTGGAACTCAACTCTGTAGCACCAGTGCTGCAAAACTCTGAGCTATTGGTGCTGGACCAAATAAGAAATAGAGGGAGTAGAATAGGACATAGGATAGGACACTGTGTGCATGCAGCAATCCACCAAGACTGAAAGAGCATAACATCTATTTGGGTCTAGTTATGACTAGCCAAAAGTCACTTGGGGCAGAGAACTAAGCAGGTGAATCAAGAAATGTTCAGTGTGGGACTTTGCAATCTACAACCCAAGGCAACCACAATCAAAGGGGAAGGATTCAGAAAGTGAGTGATAAGGAAAATAAGGGTGGGTAGGTGGGGGACTGAAATTGCCAACAATTTTAGGAAGAAAAAGAGTTTGCCCATAAACAGATAAATCAATACTAAAAAAACAATAACGGAAGAAAGTATAGCCTCCAGATCTAGTAAATTACTTGAGGCATGTATGAATAAATACTATAAAACAAAAGTATCTAACATTTGATGAGGTAATAGGACCCTGTAGAATTTGAGAAAATACAGAACCAAAATACAGGTTTTCTGAATGGTTCAAAAGAGAAAGGATAATATGAGCAGAATTTACGTTCTTTACAGCAAAAATAATAAATATAAAAGCTGGAATCTGCAATGGAAAGTATCACCAAAGAAACAATAGATTGGGAATGCAAACACACAAAAGTGAAGGGCAATCCAGAAGAAAGGAAGCAAAAACCAATAACATTAAAAGAAAATATGTTCACGATGAAAGTAAAACATAATGATATTGAATATAGGCTGAGTAAAGATGACCTAAAGATCATAGGTCTCCCTGAAAAACATGACAGGATAAAACTCAATACCAAAATAAAGGAAATAACAGAAGTGAACTATCCAGAATGTAGAAACATAGAAAATGAAATTCTAATAGAAAGAATTCACATATCCTCTCCAGAAAAAACAAAAACAAGCGAAGCCCAAGACACATAGTGGCTAAATTGAACAATTCTATTCCAAAACAGGTTCTTTAAGCAATTAGGAGAAAGATTTTCAAACATAAAAGAAAGGCTCTTCAAATAACTCAAGATTATTCCATGCCTACTAGAAAACATAGGACATAAGGTATAAAAATGTCTGCTTATTTCAATATTTCAAGAATCATTAATTCTATCATGGTAATAATCCCTTCCCCAAGTACTTCTTCCCCTTAGTTGACAGCAGTACTATTCATATCCCACCTCAGACACTTGTGACCCTGGACAAGTCACTAATTTCATTGAGCCTTTATCTACAAAATAAGTTAATTGGATTCCATAGACTTTCCAGCTCTAAATCTATGACCATGATAAGTTTCTCAAATTGTCAACAGTTTAGGGGAGAAAAAGTCATCTCTTAATGGCCAGTATTATGGCAATGAGTTTCCAAGTTTAGTTAGGCTGGTCCTCAGATGATAGAAGACTTTCCATCTCTGGAGAACATTATACTCCACCATCACAGCTGCCGCTGATCTTGGGTCCCCTCCTGGCCAAAATGAAACCTGGGAATAATATGTATATATGTAATAAAATTTCACCTAAAACAGAATTTTTTTTCAAAATTATTGAAAATAATTTTATTTAAAACAAAAAAAATTTTTGTAAACACAATTTGGACTCGATAAATGCAATAAGACAAGTTCAGAGTCACAAAAGCAAGATAAACCTGAATAACAGATTGTAAAAAAATAGGTTGATAAAAGCTAATCAAAAGCTAATTAGCAAGATGTTTTTTTTTCCTGCTGCCTGAGATAATATGATAAAAAGGGACAGCTGCTTCATTAAAAATGGCATATGGATGATTCTGAAAAATATAACGAGATCAAGTAATTGAAGCTAAAATTTTTACCTTCAATTAAATCATCAACAGCTCTATTCATCATCATAATCCTCTCGCTCCCTCTATCTACCTACTATCAAATCAATAAGTGGCTGGCAGTTGTCTAAGAAACCATTTCCTCTGTTCCTTTAAACTAGCACTCAGCATCCATTTTTTAAACATTTATTCAATTAGTCCAATATAATTTGCAAATAATGGCAAGTCTGTAGTAATACAGATTCCATAGGCAGCTAAGGAAAAACTGTTAAATAAACACAATTTAGCCTTCTTTCCCTAAGTTTGATTCTGTGCTTTTAATGAAAAACTTCAACAAATGTTTTAAAGCATTTCATTTTCAGTTTCCATTTGCCAGAGGAGATGATGATAAGAGCAATAATAATATTACCAATGTTAAAGTTATTAAGTGTTTAGAGGCAGTGTGATATGTGGGTAGATGTTGGATAAAAAATCAGGAAAATGGCTGTTCAGATTATACCTCTGGCACTTACTAGCTGTTGAACCATGACAAAGCTTTTAGCCTCTTTGAGTCCCAGTTTCTTCATCTGTAAAATGGGTACCCACCCATTGTGGCATTCAAGGTTGTCATGAAGTTTATACAAGATAAGGTAAACTATTATAGCTCCATATAAAGATCAGTTATTATTCTTTTCTTAGCAGTGTTGTCTCTATGTTACTTACTGATGAAGAATATTAATACAATCAACTGATACGGACAATGCAAGACTTGGGCCAGTTGATAAATTTTGCAGATAAGGGCGAGACTCAAGAGAAATGAAACATCATTTACAAGCTCACATAGCTGATTAGAAACAGAATTGGAATTAGATCTCTAGTTTCCTGTATCCTGATGTCTCCCATTCACTGTCCACTATATGATGCTGTGTTCTGAGTCTGCCTTAAATCTAGTTCACTTGCACACCAGGGCATCACCTTCCTGATGTCATGGTCTTCAAGAAAGAAGGATAAACAACAACCACCTCTGCCTACTGATGATCCTTATGCCCAAAGTGCCCTTCCCATCTTGATCAGTTGACCGCTAGTCCATCCTTTGGAGGAAGGGAACAAGAACTTATTAAACATCTAATACAGATGAGGCACTTTACAAATATTATCTCATTTGATCTTCACAACAACCCTGGAAGAAAATTATCCCTATTTTTACAGTTCAGGAAACTGAGGCAGAAAGAGCTTAAGCGACTTGCCAAGGGTCAGACAGCTAGTAAATGTTAATGTTTAAGGCTGGATTTGAACTTAGTCTTCCTGAATCCAGACCCTTTCCATCTCTATCCACTGTACCAACTAGCTGATTCAAGAATTGACTTGAATCTCATACTCTCCATGAAGCCATTCTGGATTCCTTCAGCTAGAAGCGATTTCTTCTTCATGTGATCATTTGCCTCTTATATAATCCTTGAAAATGTATTATATTGCAATGGGTATACCATGACATAAAAAAAAAAGTTGATTCTTTGCTTCAATTGCTACCTAGCCTTAATCACTGAATGGGTGCAGCCTCAGTCAAACTGAGATTCATTAAGGACCTTTTGATTCTAATGGTATCCTTGCTGCTTAGGTACCTACTGAACCTTGAATAAGTAATTTTTCCCTTCAGTTTTCTTTTCTGCCAAATAAAGAGTTTGGACAACATCAGCAGTTCTCAAAAGTTTTAGTCCAGGTTGTCTCTGTCTCTTTCAAGGGATTTATGAAATCAAAACTGTTTTTATGATACTAAAATGTTTTGATTTTCAATATAGTAAATATCAATAAATATTGCTATGATTCAGTTGTTTTCAGTCATGCCATCAATTCATGACCCTATTTAGGATTTTCTTGGCAAAGATATTGGAGTGCTTTGCCATTTCCTTTCCTAGTATACTCCCATTTTACAGATGATAAAATTTAGGCAAAAAGGGTTAAGTGACTTGTCCAGGATCACAAAGCTACTATATATCTGGGGCTAGATTTAAACTTAGGAAGAGCAATCTTCCTGGTTCCAGGTATGGTAACCTATTCACTGCACTTACCTAGCCACGTAGCTGCCCCTAATAATAGATATAGAGATAAATACTGATAGATTTAATTAACAGATATAATTAATACATAGAATATAAACAGAAGTTCTTGGGGGCAAGCTTGATAATTTTTTAAAACGTAAAAGATTCACAAAGCCAAAAAAATTGACAATCACTGGACTAAATCATCTCTAATTCATTTAATCCTAAGTCTATGCTCATAATACAATCAAGCAGGCTATTGGGGTTTGCTGTTGTTATTGTTTTAAAATATAATTTGAAAACAAACCTTTTCTTTAAGACAGAAAAATTTTCCAATATTCATTTCCTCAATATTTAATATCCTAATTGTTCATTAACTGAGATGCTATATGTTGACCTGGGGGAGTGAGGAGAAAGGTGATTAAGATTGGGAATCTAGTATAACATTCAGACTGGAAATTTTATAGGTAGAAAATTTCTAGTCTAAGAATCATGCAGGTCATTCTTTAAGAGTTACCTGGAACAAGGACAGGTTGAGTAATAATGCCTTACCTGTGACAAGGAGGATATGTCCCAAGAGCTGGATTTGAATTCATCCCTTCATTATTGAAGCCTATTTCCCATCAACCATTCTATGATGTTCCTCATTGATACTTCATTTCATTTAAAAACAACTTTTTCTCTAAAATTGCCTTTTTGTATGTTGAACATAATATTGTCTGTGGATTGGTGATGGAATTTTTTTTTTAAAGATTCTCAGTCTTAAAGTCCCTTTATGCTTATAATTTTATTTCAAGACTGGATTAGGATTTCTACTCCTGATTACTAATTGGTACCTAAATTACTAGTACTGATGACAATCCTTCTGTGATTTAATAGCTTTCAGGAGTTGCTGTAACCAAAACAAATTCATTACTCTTTAACCAATAATGGTATGATCCTTCCTGAATTAGTTTATGCTGTTCCTTGAGTGACCAACATACATTCTGTTGACAAGCAGACACTAAAAGCTTTTCCAGTTGATAGGTCCCTTCATTTAGCTGAAATAATCTTCATAAACACAGGGTCAAGTCTTGACCCCAGAGAAAGGATAAGGAAATAAACTTTTCACTGAAAAGGTAGAGAACTATGAGTTTGGAATGTCTCATACCCCTAACAGATGTGGTCAAATGTAGTTGCTGTGTTGATTTTACTAAAATGTTTTTCTTTGTTCCAAGAAGGTTCATTCTATGAATCGAGGGAGGAGGGGAAAGGGGAGGATATCTGAAAATGATTTTAATATAAAAACAAAAAATAGAAATAAGTAACATTAAAAGTCAATTAAAACAAAAAAAACCTCATCCCTTTCTGCCACCTACACAATAAATAAGTGGTCATCTTATTTATTATATTATATTATATATATTATATTATATTATTATCAACCTCTGATTGAAGACCATTAGTGAGGAGTCAACTATCTCCTGAGGCAAGACATTCTACTTTTAACATTAATCTTTAGGTATTTTTTTTCTGATTAAATTTGCCTTTCTGAAAATTCCACCCCGTGCTTCTAATTCTGCCCTCTAGAGCCAAACCTGAGCAGAGAATTCTTGAACTTGACAGCCCTTTAAGCACTAAAGATAATAATGACCTCCCTACCCTTACTCTCAGTCTTCTCTTCTTTAGGCCAAACAATCTAAGTTCTTTCAAATGATGGTTTCAAGATCCTTAATTATTCAGATGATCCCATTCAAAATGCTCCCCAGCTTATCAAAGTCCTTTCTAATTTGTGGCACCCAGAACTGAACACACTATTCTGAGTGTTTTCTAGGTGTTATCTTCTATACAATCCTGAACACTGAACATCTCTTAATGCAAGCTAATGTTATATTAGGGAGTTTAGGATGCCAAAAGACTGATGATCATTTCTAAAAAAATAAAATATTAATTGTGGTAAGAAACAATATTCATGCTTATGTCCAAGAAGGAGGAAAATTCATCTGGGAGAGACATCCTTGATTTTATATTAAAAACATATTATTCAATATTTTTAAATCTTTGGATATAAATATGGATCCATACCACATTACAAAAACACGAATATCCTTTAATCTGACCTATCTATTGTTTCCAATGCTGCCCTGTCCCCATGAAAAGCATCTATCTGTAAAAAATATTCCAAGCAATACTGTTTATAACAGCAAAATTCTGAAATAAATGAGATGTCCCTCGATTTGAGAATGGCAAGAATATATCTTGGTATATGAAACCCAAACAAAAGAAAGCAAGGCTAAATGAGCTATGCACATAATAACCACAATATAATAAAAACAGTAACAACAAAAAGTTAATGTTATACATGTCGTAAAGAAACTCAGAACCAGCTACACCCAGCAAAAGAACTCTGGGAGATGACTGAGAACCATTACATTGAATTCCCAATCCCTCTATTTTTGCCCACCTGCATTTTGGATTTCCTTCACAGGCTAATTGTACAATATTTCAGAGTCCGATTTTTTTTGTACAGCAAAATAATGGTTTGGTCATATATACTTATTTGTATTCAATTTATACTTTAATATATTTAACATGTATTAGTCACCCTGCCATCTAGGGGAAGGGGTGGGGGGGGAGGAGGGGAAAAATTGGAACAAAAGGTTTGGCAATTGTCAATGCTGTAAAATTACCCATGCATATAACTTGTAAATAAAAAAGCTATTACAAAAAAAAAGAAACTTAGAAAGGATAAGGAAAATAAGGACATCTTAGATACTATTCTGTTCACAAAGTATTGGGGGTAGAGTCAGTGAGTAATGGAAATTCAAGACCTACAAAATTATCTTTGTTTTGTTTTCTGTTTTAGCTTGCATGGTGATTATTTTCTCATGTTCTTATTCTTATGTTGAGAGGTAGCATCAAGCAGTGGACAAACATCTTCCCTTTGGAGTCACTGCTGACACATTCTGGCTTAGCATCCAACTGTAGGTTACTTGGTGTCTCAATACCCCAAATAACTCTCTTAAATTTCAAACAAATTGTTAATCTGTATCTATCGAGAAAATTTCTACATCTCAAATGTCCAACACTGATAACATCACAGGTTCATATATTTAAATACCAGTATTTGTTGATGAAAGTAAAGATCAAATTATATGAAAAGATTACAAAATAAATAAAACATGAATGAATTTTTAAAAAGTTAAATTTCGGAATCGAATAGTTCTGTGACCCCAGGAAATAAATGTGATCTTAGATGATGTATATTTAAATATTTAAGGTTATTCATTTTTATCCTTAAAACAAAAGTACTGAATAAGGAATGTTGTCTGACACACACACTGAGAGAGAGGGGGAGGGAGGGAGGGAGAGAGAGAGAGAAAGAGAGAATGAGAAAGAAGGAAGGCAAGAAAGGGAAGGAAAGAAGGAAACAAAGAGAAAGAAAAAAGCAGGAAATTTCACATGTTGATTGATTAAAGGGAGAAGGAATGAAGAGAGAGGAAAAAGGAGAATGAAGAAGCAAAGAAAACAGAGGAGGGGAGAGGAAAGGTAGTAAATAAAGGCATTATTTTATTTGTTTTAATTAATTATAATTATTAAATTAAAAATATAATTATATTGTTTAATGATAAAATTAACTATTTAAAAATTAAAATATTAAATAATGGCTAGCATTTATATAGTGCCTACTATAGTATATAATATATAGTGCTAAGGTGTTTCCTAATAAGACTTGGGCCAAGCTTTAAGAGTACTGAATAGAGCTCAGATCAGTGTTTCAGATTTAACTGAGATCAGGGTTCTTAAAACTTCAGGTTTCCAAAAGAGATTCGTTCCTTTCCCCTCTACCCCCACCCCCTCCATTATCCTCTGACTCATTTCTGGGTTATGAGTCTGTGGAGATAAAGAGAATATATTTGAGAAAATCACTGACAAGGTGGAGCCTTTGGTCAGAAAGACCTTTCTTCTAATAGGCAAAAATTCTTCTTCCTACTCCATCCCCACAAAGAAAAGAAAAGAGCTGGATCCAAAGAAAGGTGTCCAACTGGCCACACATGGGAAGATGGATACTGCAACTCAAAATGGAGAAATATCTCCATCAACTCCAAGGTCTCACCCCTGCCCACCTTTGTCCTGATAACCTTGGACCCTTTTGGAAAAACATTTAAGGGATGCCCTTGCCCACATTTACTTTCTAATCAGAGGGAAACATACTTTCCCTAGTAACCTGGCTTCGTGAGTGCATTTGCCCCACACAGGGTAGTTACTGCTTCAATCTAGAATTGGATTGAATTAAATTGAAAAAGCAGCCCCCAAACTGATGCTGAGTGAAGCCCACGGCAGCATCAACAAGATTGTGTGATGATTAACTATGATAGAGTTAGCTCTTCTCAGTGATTCAGCAATCCAAGTCAGTTCTAATCAACTTTGGATGGAAAATGCCATCTCCATTCAGAGAGAACTATGGAGACTGAGAATCAAAGCATAATATTTTCATCTTATTTTTCCCTTCTGTTTTTTTTCTCTCATGGTTTTTCTCTTTTGTTCTGATTTTTCTCTCCCAACATCACTCATAAGGAAATATGTAAAAAACGAATGGACATGTATAATCTTTAAAAATAATAATAAAATAAAAAACAGCCCTCAGAGAATCTAATGGTCAGGACCACGGAAAAGCTTTAGTTCCCATCCATCACCAGCTTTGTTTCCAAAGTATTTTCTGCTCCTATGTAGACACAGTTTTCATTTCATCGATTGGCCTCCACTCAACTTCTAGTTTTCAAAATTCTTTTCAGACATTAAAATTTGCTCTTTCAAGTGAGCATCTCCATCAAAGGAACAAATAACAATAATAAAGACCTCATTTAAATAGTATTTTTAAATCAAGTCCTTGACTCCTCACCTCAAATCTGTGCTTGAGACAGAGCAGATAAACTCCAGGGCCCTTTCTACTAGTACTGGCTTTTCCTAAGAAATAGCAAGCAACTTTTTGACCACAAATCTGCTAGACTCTTTGGCTTCAGTTTTCTTCGGGCCAGGGTCTTAGATTTCATTGGTGTGGGACAACTTCTTCCTTCAATGAACACCAACAACTTTCCTGTTATTTATTACCTTAAAGAACTATTTCACTGAGGTATTAAATGGCTTAATTGACTTATTTATTATGGTCACACAACTAGTGTGTGTCAATCAGCCCTTAAAAATACAGTTTTTTTGGACTCTTTATACTATAAAGTGTATATTATATTAATATTATATAATATAATGAATTATATTAATTCAATAATTAATATATAATATGAGTATATAATATATATAAAGTATACATATTAGTATAAAGTCAGACCTTTATACTAATATTATGTTACCTCTCTGAGAGACAGACAGATGGATAGACAGAGACAGATGTGTCTAGATAGATGTTATATTGACAGGGGTGAACCCTGAAACTGTTCTCTTTTGTGATTTTTGGGGTAAGCTCTGAAACTTTGCTCTGACAGGGACCTACCCTTCAGGGCAGTTAAGTAGTTTCATTAAGATTAGCCTAGGACCACTCCCTACTTAGCTCAAACTGAAGTGGTCTCATTCAATTGGAAATCTAGGCCTGAGGGCAGTGACAACATTGAAGGATTCTCATTCACTAGAAGCCTGGGTTTCAGATTCAGACAATTTTAAACTCCAAATCTTTGCAGAAGTCTGAAGTAGGAATTATGCTTTGCCAAGGACCATCTCCTCTTGGCATAGCTGCCTATCAGGACTCTTGCCTTCTGTGAAGATACCCTCTTCTCAGTGATTGTTGTGCCACAATTCTCTTTTATTGTTCTGCCTCAGTTTCCCTAAATTGTCCTGCCTCAGTTTCCCTAATTGTTCTGCCTCAATCCCCTTAGTTGCCACCACCACCCCTCCAGTTCATTTAGACTGATATAACTCAGGGCTACTTGCTCTAAAGTTATAAATTGTCAATGTATAAATTCAAAAAGGGAGAGTCTAGACTTTCTGGCTCTAAATTGGACAATTCCTTAACTCCCAGTTTGTTAGAATTTATGGTCCTACCCCCCCTCCCCAACCTGTCAGAACCGGATTGATGATTCCTGCCTGGAGATTCCCACTCACCACAGTTTGGACTCCACCCCCTGCCTCTGTTTATCTACTGTGTATAAATACGTCATTGAGAACTCACATTCTCTGCTGGATTCTTGGAGACGATACTCTCATTCAGTCGTGGGACCAAACCATAGATCCATTTGGTCCCAGTAAATCTCTCCCTTTCAAATAAAATATTAAAAACTCTCTAACCTCTATCTTGCCTCAGTTTCTCTGGCATTGCATGATAACCTCTATTTCTCTGCTGGGACCTCTTGCCACTCAGAAGTCTGTCTTCCTAGCAAAGCTAGGAAGCCAACAATAAACTTCCCTTTTGCCAATCAGGCTTTTCGAGTTCGTGAATTCTTTCATGCTGGACCTGTGTCGACCAGAGGGGATTCCCACAACTCTCTGCACTGCCACTAACTGCACCAATATGTCTTATATATAGATAGATGTCTCTATAGAGATATCTTTTAAATTTACATAGAGAACTATGTCTTTTAAACCTTCAAAACCTTCAAACACATTAATTGATCCTCTCAACAATCCTATGAAGTAGTAGCTATTCCACTTCCATTTTATAGAAGAGGAATTTGACCTTGAGAGACATAAAGTCACTTCACACGGTCAGAAATGCTTCTCATTTTTTTCTGACTTCAAGTGGAGCATGCTAAGAAAAGCAAGTCATCTATGCATCTCAGAATATTTCCTTTTCAAAGTTTTCATCAATAAGGTTAGTTTGTATTTTTCATTCACTCTTGTTAAATCTTTAGGAGAGGACACCTATATCCAATTGTTTGCCAAATCTTGTGGAGTTTTTTCATTCATATCTGTACCTCTCTCTCCACTACAACTCTCTATTTAGTCATCACCCTACTTCAGGCCCTCAGCACTTCTCTCCTGCACTATTGTGATAGCTTTATAATCTGTTCTACCTTACTCTGGTCTTTTCCCCTTCTTACAGCATAGGTCTAATCTTATCATATATATGCTGGAGAAGTACCACTGGTTTCTAGTTTCACACAGGGACAAAATAAACATTTCTCTGGTATTCAGAATCCTTTTCAATATAATTCCAGGTTATCTTTCCAGGTTCATTGTACATTACTCTTTCTCATATGCTAGGTTGCATATTTGACCTTCCCCCTTCCACTTCTTTGCCTTGGAACTGTCTGCCCTCTCTATGCCAGGAATTCATTCCCTCCTTGCTTCTGACATAATCTCTAGCTTCCTTCAAGGGCTATTTCCCACCAAAATCCTCTTCCCAGCTATCTGTATATTTCACCCAAGAGGGTATAAGCTATCTCCCCCCCCCTTTTTTTTTTTTGTCTTTGCATAGGCTTGGCACAAGCAGTAAATGCTTGTGGGCTAAATGAATGAATAAAGGGACATGTTTAAAGCTCTTCAGAAATGGACATGTTATAAGCAAGGGAGAGAGAAAAAGCAAAAAGGAAACTCTTTGAGTAGAGGAAGTTATGGCTACATGACAACACCTGATCAAACATCTGTAAATTTTAATTAGAAGATTTCAAGCATCTGGATGACTGTCAGGCTGTTTTCTCCACTTTCCCAATCAATGTCATCCCCAGCCAGGCCCGGCCCAGATCCATTGTGTCTATAAAGTCTAATTGTTCAATTTTGTAGGAAAGGTACACTCTTGGTATGCTGACATATGACAGTGCAGTTGGAACTTGTATCTGCCCAAAGGGTTCTTATTTCCCATAAGGAGAAACATCGGGGAAAGTATTTACTTTGGAGCTTAAGATCTCCATTCTATTTCTGGCTTTTCAAAGTTAGCTCTCTTCCCTGAGTCTGTTTCCTCATCTGTAAAATGAGGAAAGTTGGGTTTCTCCCATTATTTAGGGCCCTTCAAGCTCTAAAGACTGCCTCTGAATCTGTGTTGCATTTCCTCAAATCTAAGTCCATTTCCTTGAATACAACTCTCTCCTCCTCCCTCCCCATACCCCAGATTAATCAAAATGACTATTCACAGCTGCAAAGCTAAGAAAGTACTTGAATGATGGTTTTGAAAGTGAATAGATCCTTTTGGACTCATTCTACCAATAACTTAGTCTATCAGAAATGATTTCCTCTTTTCCCACCAGAAATAGTTCTTATCACTTTCCTGAGTTGGAGAGACCATAAAAATTAACCTCTTTTGGTCTTAGGCAATTATTCTTCATCAAAAATCCTCCCCCCCTCAGGGAGCTGGCAGTTGCTGAAAGTGAGGCTGTTTATGGAGTCAAAGTACATGGTGCACTGAAATCAATATCCTATAAAATGAGTGAGGGCTTTGAATCTCAAAGACCAATGGACTGGATCGTTTGGGCTATAAGAACATGACCCAGAGGAATAATCACGTACCATCATACAGAAATTGGGGCAATTCTCCCAATCATTAACATGCTGCTAACAGAAATGTGCTCTGCTATTTGTCTTTCTGCTAAATGATAATTATTTTCAAGTTGAATTTCCTGATAAAATAGTTAAAAACAAGACCAGAGCTGTGTTGTAAAGGTCACACATGTTGATTCAACATTAAATAGCCTGGAGGCAAACAAATAAAAAATGCTTGGATTGTGGGCAGGATTCATACATTATTAACACAGCTGAAACTTGGGCTCGGAAATGGATGACTGTGGTATCTTCCCCACCCAGATTGGGAAAATTAAAACCAGTTCTGAGCCCTCCATTTGTGTTCAACATAAATGCATATGGATCTGATGGAGAACAAAGTGAGGTGCTGGAATTTTCCCCACATCTAGCCTGAAGTTCCATAAAGCCTTTGTCAAGACCCCAACTCTGTGGGAATTTTGGTTTAGTAGTGACTCCCCAATTGACTTCAATTTCTTCCCTTCTGAACAATAAAGATCACAAATGAATAAGGTCATCTAAAACCAGAGAGGCAACAAGTGCTAGAGACAGGATTCAAACCTGTAATGTTTGCAAGACTACCCTTCTGCTATATCATACCTACTCTCACCATCTCCCCAGCATTAGATTAAGAA
Organism: Antechinus flavipes; assembly: GCF_016432865.1. Taxonomy (NCBI): domain Eukaryota; kingdom Metazoa; phylum Chordata; class Mammalia; order Dasyuromorphia; family Dasyuridae; genus Antechinus; species Antechinus flavipes. The sequence continues at coordinate 29,553,817 of NC_067404.1, read as the reverse complement.
ATCTTTAAGACTCCCAACTCAAAATAGCCAACATTCATTAAGTGTCTACCACATGCTAACAACTGGGCAGAGTACTAGAAATACAAGACAAAATGAAAAATAGTTCCCGCCCTCCAGTAGATCACGGTCTACTGCTCTGAGTTTTGCCTAGTTTTGGATATGCTGAAATGGGGAAATGTTCTTGTGTGATAGAATTGCCTTAATTAAAATCCAGATTCCACTAGCCTGCATTTCTATTGACAATTGAGAGTCCCACAGTCTTTCTCTCTCTCCCCCCCCCTAATTCTCATGCTATTTGTGAGCCATAAACATTAACCAGAGGTTATCTCCAGGAGCAATGCACACACACTAATTTCAGAATTGCTTTAATTCAAAAATCAGCTCACAAACTTCTTGTTCCCTAAGAATAACATAAAGATTTTATTTTCAGCCTAAAACCAATTATGACCTTTGAAATAAGTGATACAACTCCCTTCAAAGACAGTAAATATAGGAGGCTAAGGCTGGACAACCCCATGAGTTCTGATGGAGGGGAGACTCTGGACTGGGTCACAACCAAAAAAGAAATTTTGAAGAAAGGCATTTGAAGGACCGTTAGGGAATAAGGGATTCTGGACTGCTGATTAGAAGACTTGGGATCTAGTCTTAGCTCTATCTTTAAGAATTGGGTGGCACTAGAGAAATCATTAAATATCTCTGATTTAATTTGGTTTCTTCATCTGTCAAATGGGGCTGAGCTCTAAAGTAATTCCTAGCCCCCTGAACTCCCTGTAATTGTTGCGGTTGTCTTTTAAGAGCTTATGGCATATGAGCTCTTTGATCTCAGAGGAGAGATGAATGAGGTGGGAGACTCATAGGGTGTGAAAAGAGCTCCAATTTATTATGCTGTACAGCCTTGTTGATATAAATTGGATATAAGCAGCTCGTGGGCATTTGTATATGCATGGTATCTGCCAATGGGAGGAAAACCAATCCAATAATTCAGCAACTTGATCACAGGCAAAAGGCCCTGTCAAGGCATCCCTGTTTACGTAGCCACTGGCTGTGACCCTCGGCTTACACTCGTTCCCACGATCACAAATCAATGCTCCTTGCTCAAAAGGGCGTTTCTGCAATGTAGCAGAAAACTTATAGTGCCTTGGTATTCCCTCTTAGCACAGTCCCATAACTCAGCATGTGATAAATATGAATACTGCTTTAAACTTCAAGGCCTGATCCCCATGAGGAAACCTAAAGAGATAAGATGGAACAGCTCCAAGCACACCCATCGTCATTTTCCAAATTGCCCACTGTGTTGCCCATTCCTTGGGAATCTTAGTAGACCCAGAGGGATTTTAATGCTCCCCCTTCTCAGTTCTCTTTAATCCAAGCTATCCTAACTCTTATTTGCAGAATCAGAATTTCATTTCAGGAGTAACAGACCCAGAGGATTCCAATGTTGAAGCACACCATGAGGTGGAAAGAGGGGGGGATGTTCTCCTGTCTCATCTCTTGCAGTGCACCCTCCCAGTCACTGTTTGAACAACTACAGTCAATCAAATGGAATCTTGGCCACCTCTTGTCTAAGAAGAAGTGGACTAGATTGAAGGAAATAAACTGGGTCTTTTAAAAATTCTTCCAGTCAATTCTCTCAAAGCTACTGTTCTCAATCAGGGCTCACTGATTCCAGAGCCTTCTCACTTACTCATCAGAACTTGCCTCCTTCTCCCAATCACTTCAACCCTCATAAGCGTGCTGAATTTAGCTCATCAATGCTCAGATATCTTACCCACATCTGTATATACTTCTACCCATCCATCTTCCTATCTTTTATGACTGATCATTCAACTAAAAGCAGAGTGGCTAATTTTAATTAAAAGCTTCCAATGCCAGGATTGTGATTTCTACCCCTGGGCTGGTATCCAAGGACCTTACCTCCCACCCACAAAATCAGAGGAGAGAGGGAAGGAATGAGTATTTATTAATAATAGTGACTCCTATGTGTCAGGCACATTTACAAGTGCTCAGGGTCACACAGCTGAGGCTAGATTTGAATGTAGGTCTTCCTGATTGCAGATTGTACCATCCTATCCATTATACCAATTGGTTATCTCTAGACATAGTCTAATACCAAGCTGCTGAGTTTCTCAGGCTGACAGGAAATTATATGGTGATCAGAAAAGCTGTTGAGATCTCGGACTATATTCATAGAAGCAGTTTCCAGGAATGAGGGGTTAACAGTTCCCTGTGCATTCTGACCTGGTCAAACCACAGCTGAAGTATTATCTTTAGATCTGGGCACCACAAGGCATTGATAAACTGGAGAATCCAAGTAGGGAGGCCAACCAGGATGAAGAGTCTTTAGCCACGGTCATATGAGGATTAATTGGAAAAAAAAAAAACCAGGGATGTTTAGTTTAAATAATACAGGGAGAGGAAACAAGATGATTGTCTTCAAGTACCTAAAGTATCTTCATGAGGAACAGGGATTGACTTGTCTGTTTGGGGCAATGAAAGTTGCAAAGAGGCAAATTGATTCTCGACTTCAGGGAAAAACTTCCTAACAACAAATATAAAAATAACTTCAAATGTGAAATGGGTTTCCTCTTAATTATAAAATAGACTGGATGATATCTTTAAGATAGAGTTCCTTTCAGATTAAACTATAGAGTTGTAATAGGCCAGAACTCCATACTTGAAACAAGGATTCTTACAAGGCTAACTCAGTGGAATTGATAAGACAAGGGTTATCTAGTTTAGCATAGTGTTTAATAGTTCTCTAGTTCAGTATGATTGATTTAATCTTACCACAAATAATGGTTCCCTAGTAATATAATGATTGGTTTATACTCAGTATACTATAAATGATCTAATTATAATAGAGTACATAACTGGGACAAACAGCTAGGGTCAGACTCAGAGAAGACAGAGCACTGGAGGCGGGAGCTCAAGCTCTCAGAGCTAAGGAGAGACATTCATTCCATCTCCCACCTTTGTGGTGGCTGGAGGCTGGAGCACAAGCCCTTGGACTGAGACAGACTTCAAGATAGAGACTGTGGTGGTCCTCCTGCCTCCCCCACAGAAACCAAGACACATTCTGAAGGACCTCCAGAAAGATGTCTTGGGCCCCAGGCAATGAGACAAGACTATGAAGGAGATAATAAAGGATTTGGATTTATCCTTGGCTATTCTCGTGGTGATTACTCTGCTGAAACGAAGCCTGATCCAGAGACCCCCAGAAAACCAACCAGAACACTACATTGATTGTTAAGGGACAGGTCAATTCTCCGAGAGCTTCCACAGCTGTGGATCATAGCATGAAGGGGTTGCAGGGCAGCCTTTGCTGATACAGGTGTCGCGGACTGGGGATGAGATAAATTGGAGGCAGAGGGAAGAAGAGAGAGGTCAGAGAACAGCAACTGCCTCTCAGCCTCCTGGTATCATCCTCTCACAAGAGGAGATCCATTCTGGATTGGACCTCCAGCAGCTACTGTCAGGTGGCTCCTATATATTCCAACATATAGTGGCTAAAGTCCTTTTCAACTGGCAAATTCATTCTGTGACCTGAAGTTGCTGTCTCTCTCAAAGGTCCCTGTTTGTTCACCCCTTCACTCAAGGATCAGGTGGGTTGGCCTGCTTCTATCTGTGTCTATCCTATTTTTCTCCAGCCAGATCTTAGGTAAGTCATTTTAGAAACATAGAATATAAGATCATTTGTTAGAAATACTAGAATTTAGCATTTAAGGACTATCACACTAGACTAGCTTAAGGAAGCCTAACCTCATTTTTCTAAGAAATGGACCTAGGGAGGTACAATTAGTTCATGGCTAACCTTTCTTTCTCATTAATCTTTTCTTCTGTCTTAGAGACAGAAACCTACTTCCAGAAGCCTCTAATTGCAAATTGTGATGGGGAGGGCACTGTTGGCACAGGCAGGTCAAGGGCAACCAAAGACCAGCCAAAGGCTCTTGCCACAAATCAATCAATACAACCTAGGTAGCTGCTGGAGAAAGTGGTGGGGGTAGGGGACTGCCTCACTTTCAGTTCTGTTCTTTACCTTTTTCTTTATAAATATACTGACCATTTACTTATCAGATGGTTTCCAGAATTATAGCTTTCATTTGCCCCAAGGGGTCACTTTCTCAATAATCACCTTTAGTCTTGCCCCCCCTCCAACCTCCCACCAATTAACATTCTCCTGGAAAGCTGATAGGCTAAACCCATTTTCACATATCTGCATAAAGTGACTGGAAGGACTAGTATTGGGCAAATACAAATACAAAACCTCCACTGAAGCAATACCCCAGAACTAGTAAAACTTCAATCCTTAGCCCGAACTTGGCTGAGCCTGGTCACAGTCAAAGAACTCTGCAGATTTTGTAAATTCTGACAAAATGAAAACAGAACACCGTGGAAGCTTCCAGTTGGGTCAATCTAGCAATTAAATTTGTTTTATAGACATATTTGTCTATTTAAAAAAGACACTTGGCAGGTTGTCAGTTTTGTTTTGTTGAATTTTTTTTGACAGTTCAATAAGTATGTATACAATATAAACAATGAACACAAAACCACAATTATCAGATCTGTGTGGATCTGTGTGGGTCTCTGTCTCAAATTCAACCACTACTTGTAGTATATTTGGGATTAGTTTTGGTAATTTGTGTGTCAGTTTCTCCTCAATGTTCTGTCACCCTTTATCACAGTTTCTTGTCAAATATTTATTGGAAGATTACCAACAGAGCCTAAGGCAGCGTCTTAACCAGAGTATTTTACCGACAAAGGAACGGGATTAACAGGCAAGTATCTGAAATGATTCCAAGTTTAACCAGGTTTAAGACAGGTGCTGCAAGACTTTTAGATAAAAGTAAAAAAAAAAAAAAAAAAGACTTTTTAAAAGTGACATCCAAGTGACCTGGATTCCAGTCCTGGGAAACAAGGAATCTCCCATGGTGATCATTTCCATTAGGAAAGGCATCAATACAGAAAGTCTAATTAAACCTGTAAAGCTACATATTCTGTTTTTTTTTTAATTAAATCAAGAATTTGGTAATCTGGTTGTGGCAATTTACTTGGGGAAGTATGCTTTATCGTTGCAAAATCATTTTTAGCATAACAACTTAAAAATCAAAACTTATTTCTTTAGTTAAAAAAAATCAAGGTTAACATGTGTATTTATTAACTAACCAAAGCACCAGATTTAGTTTCCTGATAGGAGAGAAAGTGAATTTCCTTTGGTTCTTTTTTTCCCATCCTCTCAGCTATAGGGATCTTCCAATGAAAAGAAAATAAAAGCTATTTTTCCAAGTCGAGTTTTGTTCAGTTTCCAGATATCCGCTAAATCATCATCCTGCCTGGTAATAGCTTTTATCCTCCTCAATGTCCACTTCTTGCTCAGAATCCTGTGAAATCTCAGAGTCCATATCTCTCTGAGAAGTAGGGGAGGGAGCATACTGTGCACTGTCTGGGGAAATTTCTTTTGTCTGCTTGCTGGGCAAATAGCTATCTTGTCTCTGATTACAGTGACGGTCTGGATTTTCTGTAATACCTGAGAAACTGAGGCAAGATAGAAATTAGAGAGTTTTTAATATTTTATTTGGAGAGATTGTGCTGGGGGCATGTTGCCCCCAGGGCTGATATCTCAAAACATCCAGCAGGGAATGTGTGGTTCCCATGGAAAAAAAAAAAATATATATATATATATATATACACACACACACACACACACACACACACACACACACACACACACACACACACACGTGGCTCCAAGCTACCAGGGTAGACCGAGGCAGGGGTGGAGTCAGAGTGCTGAGCTCGGGAACAGACCATCAATCCAGTGCTGACAGGCTGCGAGGGAGGCACTGGATATTCTGATGACTTGGGAAGAGTTAAGAACCAGGAAGTCTGAACCCTCCCTTATCTTGAGTTTACACATTTACAATTTATAACCTTAGAGTAACTAGCCCTAAGTTATATCGGTATATAATGATCAGGAGGGATGTTGCAATCAGGGGGATTGAGGCAGAACAATTAAGGGAAGCTGAAGCAAGACAATTAGAAGGGAACTGTGGCACAACATTTCCAATTCCTCCTTTTTGTTTTGAGGGTTTTCCTATATAAAAGGAATAAAAATGGAGTAGGATATGGAATAATGAAAGATGGACTGTCTAATTTTGGCCTTAGAACTCCTGCCTGATCTTTAATACTACCAGGTCTTGTTAAGAAGTGTTCAGTTATTGGTAGCTTACTGAGGCAGACTGTTAAAAGCTTAAAGTTTCAGTTTGGGGGAGAAAAGGTTGTGTTTAACATATTTTTCTCTTCTTAGTGGCTCCTGCCAACTCATGGAAATTATTCCCCATCTACTCATCTATTTACATTTTTGTTCCCCTCCCATTAGAAAATTAACTCCTTGAGGGCTGAGACCATTTTCCATCCCTACCCCATCAGTTGTTTAATGCTTTTTGAAGGAATGAATGAATTTTAGAGGAAGAAATCATTTTGCCAACACCAAATCCAGATTAACACCCCCCCCAAAAAAAAAAACAACAAACAAACTAAAGACGTTAACAGGAATATACCACCCTAATTGAATTATACTAATTTAGTATTTAACTCCAGCTAAATCCAATGGTTTCAAAATTGTCTGAAGAAATTATTTTTAAAAGTGCAGTCTCTTTAGGATTTTTCCCTCTTTCTGCCATCACTAGATACATTAACAGTATTTATCCACTTAAAATAATATGCTAGCACACTAAAATAATTTCAGAATATTTTCAAAATGATTAGAGTCTAACTTACAATTTCTTCCCGGGTGAAGTTTAAACAGCCAGGATGTCTGAGCAGAGAAGTTATGGCCTGGGGGAGGAAGGATAGAAAGATAGTCTAGCTTTAGTGCTAGCAGTCTCAGAAGAAGAGGCCTTCAGAATTATGGGAAGATTCTTGGTGGAGAAGAGGCAATGCCCACCCACACCAATGAGTCAGTTATAAAAGTAAATGCAGATTTGGTAACTTGTACCCAACTGTTTATTTAAAATCCAAAGAAGCATAAAACTTAAAAAAAAAAAAAACTGAGGGGGGGTGCATTACTGAGATAGGCAAAAATAAAAACAAACCCGGAGAAAAATTTGAGATCAGGATTCCCTGCTTTGAAACTAAATAAGTGAATTAATTTTGCAATCATGTGTATATGAAACATAACTATTTTATTGCTGAAATTTTCCATTTTCTACAAAGATAAAGGCCACAAATACACAACAGAATAGAATGGAGAGTTCAACAATTAATCAGGTAACCTTGGTGAGTGCAGATTGCCATAAATCTAATTCCTGATTCTTAACTCCAGAAAAGTTTTAACAAACTTTGTATCCGAATTAGGAGAATTGATTTTTACCTCGTTTCAACAATTCCATTCCATTCAACAAACATTAATTAAGCAACAACTCTGTCAAGCATGTGGTGGGCTAGAGACACAGAGACCAACCCGCTTCCCCCTTCCCTCACCTCTACCCCAACCCCCTCCCCTGATGATCACTTAGTGAAGACCCCAGCTTTATTCTCCCAAGAAAAAGCTTCATTTACATTTGCAAATCGGACATAAGATTTCAGAACCTCTTCTTCATTTACAACCTGGACTTAAGCTGGGGCTAAGGGGCAGGAGTTAAAAATAGTTGATATTTTCATCATTTGTGCAGCCGATCAAATATTCTAAGGTGTTTGTTTCCTTCTATTTACCTACCAGTCCAGCCTGATTTTATTATAATTGTGTCATTCAAAGAAACACTATTTTCCCCAAAGATAACTGCTTAAGTTACTTATTAGCAATTACTTTATCTTTCCCGAGTTAATTAGATAAACAACATATGGGCTTATAAAACAATTAAGGTGGTCTTTTAATAGCCAGTGTGTGAAACCCCCAGGTAATGGTCATAGGAACTGACTGCATTAGGCGTTTTTAGCATTAGTGTGGCCAGGCCAAGTCCTACAGGATTCCAAGAAGACTATTTGCCTTTTTAATCAAAGTCAAGAGGCTAAATAGCCTTGGACAACCTAGAATAGGTATCTGATTAGAAGGTAAGATCATTAAAAGAATTATTGCTATAATAACAAGACCTTGCCTCTCACCCGCTAGAGCCTTCTCTACTTGGCTCACAGATTCTGAAACCAGGTTTTAAGCTAGAAAGAGAGAAAGGGACCCATTGCTACGCGTTCAGGATGCTGATTTTGGAGAAGGCCCTTTAAAGGGGTATTTGGAAAGGGGCTTGGAAGGATTTGAAAGGGGTCGAGGAAGGGCTTTTGGGTCTGAGGATACGATTAATTGCTGCAGGATGGGGCCAGCATAAATTAACAAGTGTAACTGAAGGATTTATGATGAAAAATCCTATTCATACCCAGAGAAGGAACCGATTGTGTTTGAATACAGCTTGTAGCATTATGTATCTCTCACTCACTCAACTTAATTTTTCTTGAGAGTTTTTATTTTCATTACAGTGGGAAATCTATGTTTTCTTAAACAACTTGATTTTTACAGAAATGTTTTGCAAAGCTTCACATATGGTTTCTTAATTATAGGTGAGGATAAGGGAAAGAACCTAGAACTCAAAAATTAAAAATTGTTTTGAGTGTAAATAGGGGAAAATATTAAATAAATCAAATTAAATTAAAAAGTGTTTTGAGGCACTTCTGCAAAGTGTCAGGCCCACGACAGCTAATGCAAGCATTATCACCCCCATTTTACAGACAAAAATGAGTCTTAAGAAGTTTATAGAGAGCTTCAGATAATTTAAATCATTGACGGGCAACAAGCTGTACCTAGCTGGCATTTTCTTTTTTTCCATCTGCCAACTGATGTGTTTCATGGTTTATATGTAGGAAGTCGGGTTAATTTAATTTATGTCATTTAAGGAAACAATTGTTTAACCAAGAAAATGAGACTTAAGTGTTAAAAATAACACTCTTGACACTGAAAATCAGATATCAATGAAAATTTATTAAAGAAGAATTTTAAGGAAATTCTGGCCAGAAGTGGGGCTTACTCCTCTTTGGGAAGAGGGAGCATTGAGTACAGACATGTGGGAACCTTTATACTTGTTTGTATACAGCCCCGCCCTTCAGAGAATGAATTGATCATTTTATCAGGGTTGTGTCTTTCTGATACACCCATTACATGTTTCGCCTTACTATGAATAAAATATGCCCCCCCATCATACATCCCATGTTCAAAAATAGGGGAAAACTGCTCCTCTGGGGTGTTGTTTAATATTCAATTAGCCTATTAAGCAAACGCAGTAGTGATTTGGTCAAGTCAGGTCATTGACCCCAACTAGTTTGAGCTGGATGGGCTATTATCTTAAGTTTGTAGGTTTCTCAAAACCACAAGACTCTGACTGGCTGAATCCACCTGTGCCTTCCTAGCCCTCCTCCCCCCCCCCCAACATTTCTTGTTTATTCAAGGCTTCTAGTGATAGCTTAATTGTTTTGTGAATCTTAATCTTCCTTAGCCTTTCATATTCTGAAAACCTCTTGGTCACTGGTACCCCCTATCCCAATCCCACACCACCTCAAAGCTTGCAACACTGTGGAAACCCAACTTTTCAGCATTTCTCACAAAGTGACATCATTTAAGATAGCAAGTCAAAGCCATAGGTGGGCTCTAGTATCTTCCCCTACACCATAAAGCCTCCCTACTCATGCAAGGTGTCAAAATAATTTAAATTATTAAATAATTATATATATATATATATATATATATATATATATATATATAAATTATAAATAATTAAATTCTCCAATATTCACTTAAATAAGATCTAAGAATCTTAAATCAGGTGCTCCCAGCCTGGACCATCCTTTCCTGCTCCTTTTTTTCCCCCCATTTAGGACCCACTGTTTTCCCAGAAATTCCAAGGAATTCTATTTCCCAGCTCACCTGCCTCTCACTGAGTTGTAGCATCTTGGCAAGATGCTTCCTCCCAGGTGGGAAAAGGTATTTCTAGTCTCAAACTTCTTTTCCAGTTCCATGGTTTGGTCATTGAAGAACCTTACTTGTCCTCCCTTTCTTTTGTGAAGTGGCCTCTGCATGAAGGGTCCCCAAAGAAGGGGTTTGTTTGCCTATTGGTGAGGAGGGATAAAATTAGGGTCAGAGTGACCTTGACTACCCAAAGCTCCAAGTCTTCAATCTTCCTTATATTTAAATTGGGATAGTGGACTATCCCACTGGCCTATTTCTGCAGATGTCATAGTGATGAGGTTGGGCACAGGGCAGAGTTGTGGGAACCCCCTTCTGGTCTGCGCAGGTCCTTTGTAAATGAATTTACAAACCTGAAAAGTTAAACTGGCTAAAGAAGTTTATTATTAGAACTGAGAAGTCAGCTTTTGCAGGCTGACTTCCTTAGTGGCAGTGTCCTGACAGAGAAGTAACGGTCCAGCAGAGAAATCCCGACAGAGAGATAAAGAAGGGTAGGGCCCTGTTAGGGAAATAGGTGAGGGAGATAAAGAGGGAGTAACATTGAAAAGAGAATGTCTTTTCAGCGGGCAGATGGTCACAGCCATGCCAAGGGGAGAGTGGTTCCTTGGCATGATTCTTGCTTTTAGGTCCCCTGCAAGGAACTGAGCTGAAGGAAGCTTGTTATATGGGTAGTTCTTGTTGGGGGCTGGGAGCAGTTTGAGTTGGAATCAGAATAGAGAATCTTCAAATTGAATGAGTGTCCCTGGACTAATCTCCAACTCAATAGAGTTGGATAGAAATCTTGATTTCCAGCTAGGGCTAAGTAGGAGTGGTCCTGGACTCAACTAGTACCACCCAGATAATGGAATGAAACCACTTTATCCTGATTCCTTGGGGTGGACCTCTCAAGAGAGAACTTCTCTGAGGGAGTTTCCCAAGTCTTCCCCCCGAAGTCCGAGAGAGTGAGAGTTTCGGGGCTCCTCTCGTCAATAAGGGGAAATGATTACAACAGTTCTACACAGTACTTTAATTTGTACCAAATGATTTCCTGACAACAATCTCATGAAGTAATTCATTATCATTATATCAAGGGAAATAATCTGAATTTCAGAAAACTAAAGCAACTTGTCTATTGTTACAGAGTTAATTGTGGAGAGAGATTTCAACTTAAGGTTCTATTGGCTCCAAATCAATGTTCTTTCAATTGACAAAAAGAGTGTATACACACATTTTTCTCTTTATTCAAATTCTAGGGATTCTTAATAAGTTATTTAGCTGCAAGTTAGTGTCATTCTTGACTATTCACACAGTTTGATTAATCACAACTCATTTATATATATCCATTATTTAATTTGAGTGTTGGTGTCAAAAGTTGGGCTGTGATCCTAACAATGTCACTTCCTAATGTTAGTAAATACCCGAATTTCTTTTTAAAGTCCCAACTAAAACCAGAACTCCAGCAAGAAGTTTTCTCCTACCACTCTTAATTCTAGTACCTTCTCTCTTTTAATTATTTCCTATTTATGTTGTCTGTATATACTGTGTTTCCCTGATAATAAGACCTATCCCGAAAATAAGCCCTCCCCTTACTGTGTAAGATTCCTCTAAAATAAGCCCTCCCCCGAAAATAAGCCCTATTGAGATTGCTACTGTAGTGAAGATGATCCCCTGCGCTACACGCTACATTACGGTACCCTTTGTATGCACCATTCCCCCCCCCTCCCCCCAGGTGAAACGCATGCTGCGCTCCGAGCTGCATCCAATCAGAGCTGCATCAGTGAGCGCATCATCTTGTTTTTCCCCAGTGATTTGCTTGCTGGCGCCATTGAGAGCAGTGCCGCGGAGGAGAGCTGAGGCAGGACAACATAAAAACCCAGTATGTAAGCGGGAGTGAGGGGGCATGATGGAGGATAAAAGAAGAACTCAGGGGGCATGATGGGGTTAAAACATTATTGAGGGGCATGATGGAGTGAAAAGAAGGACTAATGGTCATAATTTTATTATTCTGTCTGCAAGGGTCACCTGTGTTTTGGCTATTCATTTGGATGGAAAGAAAGCCATACCTCTAATCATCAGTAAGGGCAAGAAAGATAAGATTGAATGTGCATCAGGCATTTACGTTCTCGAAACCGAAAAAGCCTGGTGTACACAAGCCGTTATAAGAAAGTGGGTTGATTTAATGCTGCCACTTGCTATGCGAGGTAACCAAAGAGGTCTGATAATCTGGGATTCAGCCAGCACTCACCACGCTAAAGAAATGAAGAACTTCCTTGCAGAGAGAAGAATAGATCAAGTAATGATTCCTGCAGGAATGACTGCCTATCTCCAGACCCTTGATATTGCAATAAACAAGCCATTCAAGGACCATTTGCGCATGGAAGTCGATGACTACATTGAAAATAGAATGGAAATAAATCAGCGAGGAAACTTTGTGAAGCCCTGTCTGCAAGAAGTCGTGACTTGGGTGAAGAAGTCATGGGATAAAATGACTGACAGCTGTGTCGCCAAGGCACTACGAGCAGGTTACCCGGACAAGACATGTTCATTTAAAGAGAGCTATGTTGCTGGACAGGACAGATTGGGTCCACTTCTTCTGAAGGAAATAGAGGCGCAAGACATCCAGACGGAATTCAGGGTATGGACACTTATGACGATGTTGTTGAAGAAGATGACATGATCATTATTGAATAAAGGTACTTTTTTTTGTTCACATTTACTTGTTTATTAAAATTGCTGTCAATGTTCATTAAAATAAACCCTCCCCTGAAAATAAACCCTCTAGGGTTTTTCTGTCCAAAAAAAATTAATAAGACAGTGTCTTATTATCGGGAAAACACGGTATTAATTTGCTCATTGTCTCCCCCCATTACATTGTGAGCTACTTGAGGGCAGGAGCTCTCTTGCTTCTTTTTGTTTCCTCAGTGATTAGCTTAGTGTCTGGCCGGTAGTAAGTGCTTAGTTATATATATATATATATATATTATATATATATATATATATATATATATATATATATATATATATATTTATTTATTAACTTGTTGGCTGGCAATATAATTTCTGTTTGGCAATTCACTAGAACTCAATTACCAAAGTGTTGCATTTCTCTTCAAGTCTCAGTTTCTTCATCTGAGTATTTTCAATACCTAATTCCAAACATGAGGAAAGCAATTGTATGAGATGTTAATATTCCTACTGATGAAGTTTAGATTTAGAGAACCAAAATGAAATTAGGGTTTCTGGTGGTCAGGGAGTTAAATGATAAGGTCTAGTGGCAGATCCAAGGTTCAGGGAATCAAATGGAGAGGTTTGGCTCCCCTGTAACCCCTTGGGATTTGGTTCAAGGACAGAGTTTTGGGGACTCCCTTTTGGCAGCACAGAGGTTCTCTGTAAAAGAATTTACAGACTGGAAAGCCTAGATTGATAAAAAGGGTTTATTATGGGGATTGGAAATAAGGTTAGAAATCCTGAGAGGCATAAAGTCTGGTTAGGGAAATAGGTGAGGGTAAAGAGAGAATGACACTGGAAAGAGCATTCCGATGGACAGAGGCTCCTTGGGATACCAAGCATGGAGCTGGCATGTTTGGAACCTCTGCAAAGAGAGGGTTTTAGTTAGGCTCTTTTTATAATGAGAGCTTTGGCTACAAGCTGAAGGGGGCCGTGGGTGGAGTCCCAAGTTGGCTTCTTACTGGGTTTCAGCTTGAGCTAGAATTTGAATTGAATTCAATGAGTTTCAGGACTAAGCCTGACCCCACCCAGATAACAAGGGTGAAATTGTTTGTCCCTTGGGGCAGGGTCCCTTATTGAGGCAGAGTTGAAAGAGATTTTCTCCTCCGAGGATTTTCAGCATTTCAGGGTCCCCTCTACACTACTCCTCCCCAAGTTCACACTTGCACTCATCTGCCAAAGACTGAGCAGAGTTTAAATGGGGTGGGGAAGAAGAGGGGGATTGACCCAAAATACCCAAACCTCCAGAAGTAACCCCTTACACTATTTCATGATGTGGGGCTAACGAAGACTTTTGTGGAGAATGGGGGGGGGGGGGAAAGCTTCTCCCATTAAGGTCCCTCTGCAATTAAAATTTGGCTCACAAGTGAACTGGGGTGCACCAAGAAGCTTCAATATTCTTTAAGAGATTCTTGACTTCTTTGATTTCACACCAGGCTCTCAGAGGAGGCCAGTTAGTCACCCCTAGACCTATGGCAACATTTCCGTCCATGTGTTTCCTGTTGGTCTATCTTGAAAAACCCCATGCTTCTTTCTGCTCTTTCATAGTGGTAACCCAAGGAAACTGTGCAAATGGCCTCAGAGATCCCAGGGAGTCAGTTCCAGCGTGCCTGGAAACGCAATGTAACCTAACTAACCTCACTTGCTCTTACCCAGGAGTTTCCTCTGGAGCAGCTGAGATGGGAAGAAGTGTGGGGGGGTCGCTTGAAGGGGTTATTTCTGGATCTACTCCTTCAATCTTTCTTTCACAGCGAAGGGCTTCCACACCACCCCTCATTCCATTCATTAAAAATTAGTCTGTTTCCCCCTATGGCCTGATGCTGCATTTTAACAAGACATCTATGAAAAGTTGTGCAGATCCAGGCAAAACTGTGGCAAGCTTTTTGGGACTAGCACCGGAGTTAGAACTCAGAAATCACTGCCCAATTGGCCTGCAAATGTCCCGGACCAGTTAACAATATTAAAAGTAGCCTGCTCAGGTGCGCAGGCTACTGGGCGCAGGCCTCGCTCAGATTCCTGTGCCCTTGGGTCCCTCTGTCTCGTCGGTCTATGTCTAAAACCTTTGAAAATCTATCATAGTTTTTCAAGATTTTGCTTGTCAGCCTACAGACTGCGGCAAAACAGCCTAAAAAAAAAAGGAAGCAACTAGTTAATTAATTTTAGCTGCCATAAAGTCACATCCTACATAGAGGAAATGAACAATATCAGAAAAGCGGATCCCGGCTATCAAGTCGAGTGTTTCCTGAATTTGCCTGTATTGAGGATGTCGATAAAATAACCCTGCAGCGTACATGACTCCTGGGGAAGGGGCTGCTTCATGCAGCCAGGAAAACATCGAGAACTCAACATTTCCTGAATGAACCGAAAGGGTCCAGCTCTTTTTGCTGCGCAAACTTGTTGAACCGAGTCCAGCCTTGTAAGCACCAGGGCTGCCTGAGGCTATCAATGCCACGAGGGAATTGGGGACTCCCTTGAACCCACTTAATTTCGTGCACCTCTTCCATTCTCTCTTAGCTCTCACAAACCGGCCCCGCCGTCTCCCTATACATCCCTTCCCCCATGGAGAACTGAAATGTTAAGTTCTCCACACTAAAAATGCGCCTCTAAGCCCAAGTTCAGCCCTATTCTGAGGGGTCCCCTGTGGGCACCCAGTCAGGTTCTGACCACACACTGCCACCACCTATTTATCGAAGGGTCAGTGGACCACGTGCAGGAAAACCAATCCAAGTCCCCCATGTGGTCAGAGTCCTGACTGAGACCAGAAAGACTTATCATCAGAGACATGTGATACAAAGGTTGTTTTTCAATTTAACAGCTTCTTCTCCTGTCCTAGGTGAATTAATTTTGTCGATCTAGAAACTTTTCAATTTCATGCAATCAAAGTTTATGCATTTTATCTTTTATAATTCCTTCTCTCCCTTGTTAGATTAAGAATGTGTCTTATCCATAGCTGTGAGAGGGATAGGATCTGTTTCTCTTCTAACTTTTGGATGATATGATCTTAAATATGGAGGTGAAATATCTATTTAAATGGTCGGGTAAGACATGGGTCTAAGTCTAATTTCTCCCAGGATATTTTCAATAAAAACCCTTCAGGAAACTGAAAAGCAGAATTTTTTCCTAAATATTTGTTTTTTCTTGTTTACTGAACACTAGCTTATTGAGCACCATGGTTTCTGATTCTCCCTTGCCAATCTGTTCCATATATCTACCTCCCTCATCGAGTCTGTTCTACTGCTCTATTTAAAAAATAAATAAATAAAGCTTTTTCTTTTCAAAATACATACGTGGATAATTTTCGACACTTACAAGGGTACGGGACCCCAGCGAGAGGGAGTAGAGAGGCCACCTCGACCTTTGGTGCACACTGTTTTCTGCCACGTTGCAGAAGCGCCCTTGTCGAACAAGGAGCAGTGATGCATGTCAGGGGAACGGGTTGAGCCTGAGGGGCACAGTGTAGTGGCTCATAAGCAGGGATGCCTTGACAGGGCCTGTGAGTCAGACGCTAGATGTCTGGATCCGCTCTCCTCCCATTGGAAGATACGGTGTATACACAAAGCCCACGAGCTGCTTCTCTGAAAGATGATGGGGGACTGCCTACTGTTCGGTGGCTGATTGTGCTTGCAAAAATGTGTATCGACAAGGCTGTAGGGCATGATAAGCTGGAGCTCTGTCCACACTCTGTGAATCTCCCGCCTCATTCATCTCGCCTCTAAGATCAAAGGGCTCATATACTTTGAGCTCTTAAGATGGTCCCACCAAAACCCTGGGTTCTAATTTTTCCCCTCATCATCATTTCCCTTAATGTTTATTAACTTCTGCTTTTCTAAATTCATTCGGTCATTATTTTCTCAAGTTTCCTAGAATAGTCTTTAGCTAATTTTATTGGTGTAGCAATCAAATTTCAATTAACTTTGACAGTTCAGCTAGGTCCCCATTAGTGCAATGACCAATCCCACCCAGTGGTGGCGTATATTTGAATTCATGCTAGCCAATAATATAAATGATATAAAATTTAGTCACTGATTTCATTCCCATGAAAATATCCAGTGCAAATTCAAATAATGTGATGACTTCATGGACTAATTCTTTGCACTAATTGGGATTTATGCCACTTTGTCACTTTTATGATAGCATCATGGCCTAGCCATAAACATTAACCATTCCTCCCATTATTTAAACTTATTTTGTATTTATGTAAAGAATATCTTGTAATTGTACTCATACAAAACTCTTATGTGCTTTGGTAAAGGGGTTCCCAGTCACTTGATGTATTGTGTAGTTATTTGGAATGAGATTTCCCTTTCTGTTACAGTCATCTGACTGATGCCAGAATAGATATAGATATTCCGAGACTACCCGACCCCCGGAGGGACGGTATCAGTTTGCTGAAAGAAAAGTAGACACTGCTTCAGTAGCGGCCGGCAACCTTCCTATGCCCCTGTTCAGTTCCCAATACCCTCAACAGGGACTGCATTGAGGCAGTATCGAGTCCCCGGGGGACAGGAAGAAGTAACTTCTGCTATTGAGGAGTACGGGGCAGCGGGGGTGTTGGTCACTACCAGCGCCCAGTGGGACAGTCCAATCCGGCCAGTTCAGAAGTCAGACGGGTCTTGGGAGAATGACAGTAGGTTACAGGCAACTGAATAATTATAATTATGATTATAGGCAGCAGGTCCAGACCCCATTACCTTAACTGGAACTATCCAAACACAGCCAGGGAGCTGCTATGCAGTAACTGATCCGGCTAATGCCTTCTTCCCCATTCCCACAGATCCTGCTCGATGGGACCAATCTGCTTTGACGTGGCAAGGGCGACAGTCCACTTTTACTCGCCCGCCCCAGGCCCATATACATAGTCCTACCATCTGCCACAGGGGCGTGGCGGGACATCTAGATGAGCTAAAACTTGATAAAATACATTTAACCCACTGCATAGAGGAAATAATGATGCAAGGAATGGATCAAGAATCAGTGGACCAAGCTGGGCAGTTAGGACTCACGAGAAAAATGAGGGATGGGAAACAAATCCTGCCAAAATACAGGGTTCCCCCCCCCAATCAGTTAGATTCTTGGGGATAATGTGGAATGTAGCACAGTGGGAAATTTTGCCTAAGGCTAAGCAAAGCATAGCAGGTTTCCTTCCTCTCAAAGGCTAGATATTTTTCTTAATATCTGCAATGTTTGTTGCAAAAAGATTGGCACTGAGTAGGTGCTCTAAATGTCAACCATCTGTATGAATAAATGTCCATTTCCAAAGGCATTTCTTGGCACACAGTAGTTGCCATCAATCCCAGTCATAATCAACATATTGGAAATGTCTGAAAGAGGGAATGGCTCACAGGAGGTGGTATAAAGGCCAACTCTCTATGACTTTCTCTGAATTCCCTTCTAGAAGGACCGCACATAGTAGGTACCCTAAACGGTAGTTATTATCATTCCTAAATAGCGAGCTCGTGGCACAAGGACTGCCACATGGGAGGCAGGATGTCCATGTGAGCTATTATTTCTCTAAGGAAAGTCTTGAGAAGAGTGACAGGCACAAATGGGGCAGGAGGGAAAGACTAGATCTGGGAATCTAGGCATAGGGTTTCACGGGGTTACTGGCACATAGTAGGGAGGAGAGAGTGCTAGGTGTGAGGAGTCAGTTGTGTACAATGACTGGAAGAGTGCATGGAAAATCAGAAAGGCTATGAATATCCTGGGCCCTAGCTGGGGGAAAGGGCAGCTCAATTCCCTGAGAGGCTCAGCAGCAGTGGGGTGTGAACCTTGAGGGAGCTGTGGGGCAGCCTTTCCTGAGGCAGTGGGGCTTGTGGCCTGGGAAGGAAATCCAGTGGAGGCAGAGAGAAGAGGAGAGAGGCAAGAGAACGCAAAGGCCTCTCGGTGGGGAGCTAAGGGAACGCAAGGGACTCTCTGGGAAGAGGTCAGAGAAGGGGAGCTGCTTCCCCTTGGGGAGGTGATTGAACACAGCTGCGGCTCTGTGGGGAGGGGAGAGAAGGGCAACTGCCCCCGGGTCGGGAGGTCAGAGAGACTGCAACTGCTTCTCTGTGGAGACTGCAGAGAACAGCCACTGCCTCTCAGGCTCCTTGCATCATCATCATCCCCTCAAAGCAAGAGGTCCATTCTACGGCCCGAGTTCCACCTCCACAGCCACTGGCAGGAGGCTCCCGGACCACAACAGCAGGATGTCAAGGTTAGCGCTTCTTTTTCTAGGGAAAGTGCTTCCAAGAGGGACAAGCAGTCACTTCACTATTTGGCAGTATGCAAATACTACCTAGGGCAATAGAGAGGGAGCACACAGGAGGTGGTATCAAATGCTAGGTATGAGTAGTCATTTCTGTATATTACTTGCAAGAGGAACTGGAACGTAGTAGGGGCTATATGCTAGCTATTTAATATCTGGAAAGATTTTGTCAAATGAATGGCACATAGTATATAGTAAAATTGGAAACTGTTCCTACTAATACATGTCCCTTGAGGAGGGCAATGACTAGCACATAGTAGGAGCCAGAAATCCCAGTTAGGATCAATCAGTGCAAAGTGCTTTACCCAGTGACAGGCCTACAGTAGGTGGATACATCCGAACATGTTTGATGACTTTCTGTGAATTCCATTCTATGCGGACTGGTCCAAATAGGGACCATCAATGCTGCTTATTCTTATTAATCAATATAGAGCCCTTCGTACTGTGACTTTCCCACAGTAGGCAGTATGGAAACGTCAGATAGGATTTACCTGTCATGTTCTTTGTTTCTGTTTCTTGGGGGTCTTTGAGGCAGCCTTCCTTTCAGTTGTGATCGCCAGAAGATTCGCCAGGGGGTCAAGTGCAAATCCTTTATTATCTCCTTGCTGGGGCTGGGCAGCTTTCTGGAGAGCCTTTCAGTCTAGCCTTGGTCTTCATGGAGAAACGGAGGGTGAGAGCCTGCCCCCAAGGTGCTGTGAGATGGGATGAATGGGTTTCAGTCTAAGGGCTACAGCCTTCTATCTGCTCATCTTCTCTGGCTCCCTGAATCTCTCCGACTGCATCCTGGTGAAGGCTCCTAGCTTCTATGCTCTACCCTGAGTATAAACCAATCATTCTATCCCTCAGGAACCAGGATTTGTTGTCAGATTAAATCAGTCCTACCGAACCATGCTCCACTAGATAACCATCATTTCCTCGATTCCACTTAGTACCTTGTAAGCATCCTTGTTTCATATTCAGGGTTCAGGCCCCCCAAGGCGGAGGTCTCCAAAGTGATCCGGAACTCCAAGATGGGGGGTCTCCACAGTGATCTGGAACTCCAAGGTGACGGGGTCTCCAAAGTGATCCCGAGACCCACCGTCTTGGAATTCTGGATCCCTTATGGTTCCAGATCACTCTGGAGACTCCCTGCCTTGGGGTTCCAAAGTGATCTGGAACCCCAAAACGGGGGTCTCCAGAGTGAACTGGAACCCCAAGACGTGGCTCTCCAATTGATCTGGAGCCACAAGACAGGGGTCTCTGGAAAACGCCAGACGGGGAGGGGGGTGGCACCAAGGGATCTGCCACCCCAAAGAGTGGAGAAGTGCCCCAGATCACGAGTCCACACCTGAGACCAGGCCCCATCAAACAGGACACCGAGACCCTGGAATCCCCATGTCTCTCATTTGACCTTGAGCTGTGACCTCTCAAGGACTCTTGTTCATAGCAATGTTGAAAATTAGTAAAGAGGGTAGGGACCATTGTGTCTCAGTGACAGACTAAACAAGAAAACAAATTCCCCCAGGGGAACTCACAATTAAGCAGGAGAAAGGAAATCCTTCATGAGGCAGCTCAAAGTTCATTGCCTGGTGGGCTAGACTGAACAGAGGTAGCTTGAGCAAGGAGGAAGATGCCATTACCGGAAGGCCCTATGAGGGATAGTCATACTGGGGGGTCCAGGGGTGGTGGGGGGCGGGCACTGAACCCGGAGGGGTCTTTAGCCAGAATTGTCAGAGGAAGCTTATCTTTGCCAAGGGAAAATGTAGACAGCAACAGAGAGACAGAGACAGAGAATGGAAAAAACAGAGAGAGAAGACAGACAGAGACAAAAAGAGTTAGAGAGAGACAGAGAGAGAAAGAGACAGGAGATAGAGAGGCAGAGGAAGACACAGGAACGAAAAGAGGCAGGTCAAGACAGAGAGAGAAAGAGACAGAGAGTCTGATACTGATACAGAGAGAGAGAGATACAGAGAAAGACAAAGACAGACAGAGAAGGAGGGGGATAAAGATACACAGACAGAGACAGAGACATAGAGAGACAAGGAAAGACAGAGACAGAAAGAGGCAAAGACATAGACGAAGATACAGATAAAGAAACAGAAGCGGACAGAGACGAGAGAGACAGAGACAGAGAACGAGAGAGGAGCCAGAGGGAGAAACAGTGAGATAGAGAGAGACAAAGATACACGGTGAGAGACAGAGAAAGAGAGAGACAAGAGACAGAGACACACAGAGACAGAGACAAGGAGACAGGGACAGAGACAGAGAGACAAGTACAGACAGGAGACAGAGACACACATAGAGAGATAGAAAAATAGAGATAGAGACTCCTGCACACACAGAAAGAGAAAGAAAGAGACAGGGAGACATAGAAAAAAAGAGAGAGAGACAGAGACAGAAAGAAGAGAGACAGAAACATACAGAGACAGAAATTCAGAAAGAGACAGAGAGAGACAGAGACAGATCAAGGCAGAGAGACAGAGACAAAATGAGAGACAGAGATAGAGAGACAAGGACAGAGAGATAAGTTACAGAGATACACACACAGAGAGACAGAAAGACACACAGGCAGAGAAAGAAAAACACACAGACACACACACACACACACACACACCAAGAGAGAGAGACCAACAGCAAAAGAGAGAGGGAGAGGGACACAGAGACAGGAGACAGATACACACAGAGAGAGACAGAGATAAACAAGTAAGACAGAGTAAGAGACAGAGAGACACAGAGACAGAGAGACAGGTGACAGAGAAACACACACATACACACGCCGACAGAAAGTCAAGGAGACACAGAGAAAAACACAGAGAGACAAAGGCACAGAAGAGGAAGATAGTGAAAGAGACAAAGAGAAAGACAGAGACAGAGACAGAGAGAGAGAAGACAGAGAGACAGAAAGAGACAGAGACAGAGACAGAGACAGAGAGACAGAAAGAGAAGAGACACACAAAGACACAGACAGATAACTAGAGATAATATGCATTTACATATCAAATTCTTGAAAACGGGGACTGTTTCATTTTTGTCTTTGCGTTCCCAGCACTCAGGGAAGAGCCTGGCAAAGAACAGGCGCCAAATTAATGCTTTTTCGTGGATTAATTGCTATTTTAAAAAAATAACACGGTCTCTTGCTGACATCTGCTGTCCAAAGTCGGAACAACAGGGAAACTTAAGAATTTGCGCGCCGTCTTGTGGCCGGCTCCGATATTACACATTCACTCTGCCATCCGGTGTCCAAAGCCTGGTATTGCACTTTGGCTCATTTTAAATCCCAGATTTTCTGGGTTTTCACTCAGAGGACCCACTCAGCAGCCACTGAGCCAGCGTGGAGGGAGCAGAATGGAGTCCAAAGGAAGGGGCAGTTGGGGGAGGGAAGGGCAGTGACGGATTCTTTCCTCGTCAGCGGGAATTCACGTTAAATCCGCCCCGCTCCGATTTCCTGTTATATTCTTTACCCCATGAAAGTCACCGCACCCAGAATTAGATCACCCAGAAGTGGGGACGGCCCCGAGGGGATTTCAGTCCTCGACGGGCCCGTGGCCCAACCGCAAGGGCAAATCTCAGAAGAAATGAACACAAGGAAAACAGCCGATCATTGTAATGATAGTTCTTCACTTTGAAAGGAACTTAGAAAATACGAGTCAGAAGTGGGCCTAAAGAGGATTTGTTAATCAAAAATATTTATTAAACCAAGCATGCAAAGGACTATTTGTTTAGGTGTCCAGGACTTATGGAAGACATTGCTGTATTACTTAATCAAATATTACCTTATTTATAAAGGGAGGCAACTGCTGTGGTCATTGTAGGAAGGAGTCAAACGGATTTGAATGTGGCTTCTGTCTCTCCAGTGCAGTGTTCTTACCAATGGCCTGTGTTCTCCATCTCTGTCCCACGGAGGCTCTCCGTGCTGACAGAGCTGTTCCTGTTGCCTTCCAGTCACCTCCTGCCTCATTTCCCTCATCCCTGAAGGTCTTCGATGTGACTAAAGGAGGCTCCTAGTCACAGACTTGAGCCCAGAGGAAATCCTGGAGGCCATCTAGTCCTCTCCTTCATTTGACAGAGACCGAGGAAGATGAAGAGATTTGCCTGAGATGAAGAGTCTGGGAAATGTCTGAGGCAGGATTTGAATCCAAGTCTTCCTGACTCCAAGGTTAGGGGTGTATCTAGGAGATCCTGCTGTCTCATACCTCTCGTCCCAAGTGGTCACTTTCAGATCAATTCATTCCTTTTTGAAATTTTAAGGGAAAAACAATGTCCCCCAAATACAAAGTTCCATGTAGATGCCTGTGAGCCCGAACTGAACTCTTGGTTTTTCTGCCCATGACCTGGTATTGTGTGTGGCAAAGGGAGGCCTTTGCCCGGAACTTTTACTGAAAGGACAGGTTGGAAAGGTTTTACGGGACAACGTGGACGATGACGGATATCGGCAGGTTAAACACAATCATCACTCCCTCACGAAAGGTTATGGAGACCTTCTGTAAGTATGCTGTCACATAAACACTTAGAAACCGTGTCTATACCCTTGTCAAACCTATGGATTACAAGTCCTAGTTCCTCTTAAGAGAAGATCCTGGAATACAGCGCGAATGGGGGAGGGTTTACTCCCCTTGACAGCTAGCACTGGTAGCCAAATAAACAACACGAATGTAATAGAATATTAAAAAGCAAAACTTTAGTGACCTTGGATTCAGTTAGCTTGTTACAGATGGTTCCTTTCTTTCTCTGGATACACTGCCTACATTGAATAATACTCACATATGCCCAAAGGGGGCTCTGGCAGCATATTGTCCTCCTACTCTTGGAGTCAATTCAGTTTGCAAAATCGAACTCAATACATCATTTCCTTCTTAGCCATTCCCAAATTCAGACAGAGAGGGAGAGTCTTCATGCTCCCAAGTGACATAATAAAAGAGCAAAAAACCCATTGTCCATCACAACCGAGTCCAAGTTGCGACCACTCCTGAGGGGAACAAACCCCTATTTTTCCTAGTTCTGCTCTGCTACGAGAACAAAATGACAAAAACATTGACCAGCATGTCATTTGCCATCTGTTTTCCTGTCTCTCGAACCCACAAAACCATCGATCGTGAATCTGCCATATTTAGAAAAGAGCCGGTGTGAATTTCACCCAAAGTGTCGTGTTCTGATGTTAATTTTGCGTCTGAAGATTTCTTGATGAAGGGACATTGTACAAAAACTTAAAACAAACAAAAAAGCCTTCACCCTAGATATAGGGGCTGAAGGCCCGAAGACTTTTTTGTATTTCAAAATCAAATAAGAATACAAATGATAAAGATGTCTGTCTGTGTGGAAAAGCCAAGCCAACAGGGAAATACGTTCTTAGGCACAAAAAAGGTAAGGAAATGCTGAGTAGCTGATGAACCAACTCTGAGTTTGTGTTTTTCTATATTATAAACAAAGTCCATAAGCAAAAGATACAAAAGCAAATTCCACTCAGAATTAACTATTGATAGTCTAAAATATTGGGGAGTCTATCTGTCAAAGGAAACACAGGAGCCATATGAACACAACTACACAACACTTCCCACACAAATAGTCAGATCTAATCAGTGGGAAACATATCAAGCGCTCACGGGTAGGCCGAGCGAATAGAATAAAGATGACAATACTGCCTTCATTAATCTACTTATTTAGTGCCATACAAAGCAAACTCCCAAGAAATTATTTTACAGTCCTAGAAAAATAATAACAAAGTTCACCTGAAAGAACAAAAGGTCAAGAATTTCAAGGCAATTGGTGGGAATAAAAATGCCAAAGAAGGTGGCCTAGGTGTACCAAACCTAAAATTATATTACAAAGCAGATCATCAAAACCATGATGTTCCTGGTCCTGGCTCAGAAATCGAGTAGTCGATCAGTGGAATGGGTTAGGATCACAGGACAAAATAGTCAATAACTATAGCAATCTAGTGTTTGACAAACCCAAAGAATCCAGCTTTTGGGATAAGAACTCATTATAGAACAAAAACTTCTGGGGAAATTGGAAACTAATATGGCAGAAACTAGCCATGGGCACACACCTAATATCATATACCAAGATATGGTAAAAATGGGTTGATGATTTAGGCATAAAGAGTGATAGTATAAGCAAATTAGAAGAACACAGGATAGTTTACCTATCAGATCTGTGGAAAAAGAAGTTATTTGTGTCCCAAGAAGAACTGAAACTCAAAAGTGAACACCAAAGAGATAATTTTGATTATATTAAATTGAAAATTGTTGTACAAACAAAACGAATGCAGACAAGATTAGAAGGGTAACGATACATGAGGAAAACATTTTTACATTTAAGGATTCTGATAAAGGCCTCATTCCTAAAACATAGAGAACTGACACAAATTTATCAGAATACAAGCCATGCTCCAACTGATAAACCGTCAAAGGATAGGACCACACAATTTTCATATGAAGAAATTAAAAACATTTCTAATCATATGAAAAGATGTTCTAAATCACTATTGATCAGAGAAATGCAAATTAAGATACCTCTGAGACACCACTACACACCTGTGAGATTGGCTGACAGGAGATATGATAATGACAAATGTTGGAGGCCATGTGGGGAAACTGGGACACTGATACATTATTGGTGGAACTGTGAAAGACTCCGATCATTCTGGAGAGCAATTTGACTATGCTCAAAGGGCTGTCAAACTCTTCATACCCTTTGGTTCAGCAGAGTTTCTACTGGGCTTATATCCCAAGGAGATCTTCAAAGAGGGACCCACATGTGCAAAAATATTTGTGGCAGCCCTTTCTGTAGTGGCGAGGCACTGGAAACTGAGTGCGTGCCCATCAGTTGGAGAATGGCTGAATGACTTGGTGATGGAGGAGTGGCAAGAGTTTGGCCAGACTCCAAAGACTGTGTCAAATTGACTAGTGTATGTTCCAACCCCTTTGTACAACAAGCTTTAGAGACTGTGCTAATGCGAATGATGCTGTCAGAGCTCCCGTGAACACCTCCCTTTTGGAGATAGTACGGAAGGGGGGTCTGCAGAACCAATATCCCGCTAGTACAATGTGGTCCAATAAAGGGAGAGCTTGGTACACGCTGAAAGATGGCATTCAAAGGTTAAAAGAGGAGGCCACGAAAACTGCTATGAGGATGGGAGATGCTGATACATACACTAACAGTCCCGTGATAGCTCCCCATCGTAACCCGGTAATTAAAACTGCACCTCCCGCTTACAAACAAGATGTATATATCTCCATTACAGTACAGCATGTTAAATTCACTGAGATCTGCATAGACGAGTCTGGCATCCTCATGTACTGAATTACTTGAAGATCTAACTCCCAGGCCTTAGATTCTGATAACTGGGCATTTTTCAAAAGAGGAGCAGGCATGTCGTCTTTACCAATGAAGCTCATGACAAGAACATGATGTTTTAGCATGATAGGTTCTGGGCAAGGTATTTTTGCTGTGTTTAACCTTATTAAATTTCTCATTTCCTTTTCTGCCCAAGTCTGTACCATTTTTCTGGGGTTTCCTTTACAATATCCATGACGAAACCTGAATTCCCCACTTACATCCTTATCCCTATCCTTGAACACCAACATTGAAGTTTTATAAATCTTGATTGCTCTGTTCTCTCCATCTGTTGTACTGGCATGATACACATTAGCTTCTTTTCCTGTGCTGATGCAACCATTTATTTGTGATAGGATTCCTCTACTTAACATCTTGAACAAAATTATTCGAGTTCTTGAATCTAGCACAAGTGGAACCTCAAGAGTTTGTGTTCGGAAGACTGCATTCAGATCATCCAAAATCGTTTTCCTCACAGCTCACGAAAACCTGCCCTCACCCACAGATGAAGTCCCAGAGCTTAGTGGAACTTTCTGTTCATAGCAGCTGCTCTTGATGGTTTTCTTTGACCCAGTTTTCTTTAGGCAAAGATGTCTCCAACCCTCTCCTCTTGTTGGCAGCCAGGGGAGAAAATGCAGGGGCAGTAATAGATTAAATGCCCCTCTTGGGAAACCTGGGGGAGTTCGGTCTTGCTCCTACAGGCGGTGGTGATCGGCCCAGGCCGACTCACGGCACTCAGACTGTCTAGGCGAGAATTATTTACCGCCTTCCTAAAAGCAGGAGTCAAACGGAGGAGACTGAAGGAATTCCAGCCTCTGAAACAGATGGGATGTACCCGAGAAAAAGAGAAAAGAATGCTAGAGAAATGACAGTTACTCTAAAGGTGACTCCCTGCGCTCCGCCTTCCCTATATCCCAATCTGGAGCTTTTAAAAGGAGAAGAGGATGAAGGCCAGGCCCTCGTAGTAAGGATGACTAGGAAAGATTATGGGTCTAACATAAAGGTAGCGATTTATGGGACACATGGTTCTACTACCACAGTTAATGCCCTAACTGACACGGGCCTAAGGCCACCCTAATATAAGGCAATCCAACAAAATTCAAAAGGGGAACTCCCGGAGCCATTTCAGGGTTAGGGGTTCAGAAGTTAAAGCACTTCAAACTAATCTCCAAATGAAAACTGGACAATCCCCAAAGCGAGAATGGCCCGTGGTAACCGGACCGATGCCAGAATAGATATAGATATTCCGAGACTACCCGACCCCCGGAGGGACGGTATCAGTTTGCTGAAAGAAAAGTAGACACTGCTTCAGTAGCGGCTGACAACCTTCCTATGCCCCCGTTCAGTTCCCAATACCCTCAACAGGGACTGCATTGAGGCAGTATCGAGTCCCGGGGGACAGGAAGAAGTAACTTCTGCTATTGAGGAGTACGGGGCAGCGGGGGTGTTGGTCGCTACCAGCGCCCAGTGGGATAGTCCAATCCGGCCAGTTCGGAAGTCAGACGGGCCTTGGAGAATGACAGTAGGTTACAGGCAACTGAATAATTATAATTATGATTATAGGCAGCAGGTCCAGACCCCATTACCTTAACTGGAACTATCCAAACACAGCCAGGGAGCTGCTATGCAGTAACTGATCCGGCTAATGCCTTCTTCCCCATTCCCATAGATCCTGCTCGATGGGACCAATCTGCTTTGACATAGCAAGGGCGACAGTCCACTTTTACTCACCCGCCCCAGGGCCATACACGTAGCCCTACCATCTGCCACAGGGTCCTGGCGGGACATCTAGATGAGCTAAAACTTGATAAAATACATTTAACCCACTACATAGAGGAAATAATGATGCAAGGAATGGATCAAGAATCAGTGGACCAAGCTGGGCAGGAAACAGTTACTCACGAGAAAAATGAGGGATGGGAAACAAATCCTGCCAAAATACAGGGTCCCCCCCCAATCAGTTAGATCCTTGGGGATAATGTGGAATGTAGCACAGTGGGAAATTTTGCCTAAGGCTAAGCAAAGCATAGCAGGTTTCCTTCCTCTTACTCCTGACCAGGAAGCTCAAAACTGTACAGGTTTGTTTGCGTGTTGGAGGAATCCAATACCTCATCTGGGGCAGACACTCCAGCCTTTATCTAGAGTCCCCAGAAAGAAATAAGAATTTGAATGGGGAGCAAAAGCGCAGAAAGCCTTGGACGAAGCAAAAAGAGCAACACAAAGTGCCTTCGCTTCAGGGCCCTTAAAGGAAGGGCCAGTGGAATTACAAGTCTCTGCATCAAGTGATTACAGGAACTGGAGCTCAGGCAAAAACAGGGAGGTAAAAAGGTTCTAAGTGGGGTTGGGGGCTAGAAAATGACCTCATGCCGCTTCAAACTGCAGGCCCTTTGAACAACGGTTACTGGCCGTTTATCGGCCCTGGTGGAAACAGAACTATTAACCATCCATCCTGAGGTGATACGGAGACCCCAAATTCCCAGTAGGAGTTGGAATTTGGGCACCCCCATCTCTCCTAGAATCGGACGTGCTCAAGAATCTAGCATATCAAATGGAAATGGTGTACACAGAAGCGGGCCAAGCTGGGAAGTCAGGGGCGTCGGTCTTGCGTGAAAAGGTAGCAGAAGCTCCCCTAACCTCTGACCTGCTGGATAATACAACCCTACTTCTATTGTAATGCCAGAGAAACTGAGGTAAGATAGAGATTAGAGAATAGTTAATATTTTATTTGAATGGGAGAGATTTACTGGGACCAAATGGATCCATGGTTTGGTCCCAGGGCTGAATGAGACTATCATCTCCAAGAATCCAGCAAACAATGTGAGTTTTCAATGACATATATATACACGTGGCTCAGACTCAGATGGTGGGTTGAGGCAGGGGTGCAGCCAGGATGCTGAGAGCAGGAACGGGACTCTGACAAGGTGGGGTGAGCCTCTGGAGAGAGGGATGACATAATAGGGGAAGGCACCCTGGAGATGGGGAGAGATGTCTTGATAAGATGGTATCTGATTTTCTGATAGTTTGGGATGGGGAGAGGCATTCTGATATTCTTTTTTTTGGGGGGGGAATTAGATATTTTTTTATTATAGCTTTTTATTTACAAGTTATATGCATGGGTAATTTTACAGCATTGACAATTGCCAAACCTTTTGTTCCAATTTTTCCCCTCCTTCCCTCCATCCCCTGCCCCCGATGGCAGGTTGACCAATACATGTTAAGTATGTTAAGGTATAAATTAAATACAATATAAGCATACATGTCCTGACAGTTATTTTGCTGCACAAAAAGAATCTGACTTTGAAATAGTGTACTATTAGCCTGTGAAGGAAATCAAAAATGCAGGCGGACAAAAATAGAGGGACTGGGAATTCTATGTAATGGTTCCTAGTCATCTCCCAGAGTTCTTTCACTGGGTGTACTGGTTCAATTCATTACTGCTCTATTGGAGCTGATTTGGTTCATCTCATTGTTGAAGAGGGCCACGTCCATCAGAATTGACCGTCATATAGTATTGTTGATCTCCCAGTCCTGCTCATTTCACTCCGCATCAGTTCATGTAAGTCTCTCCAGGCCTTTCTGAAATCATCCCGCTGGTCATTTCTTATTGAACAATAATATTCCATAATCTTCATATGCCACAATTTATTCAGCCATTCTCCAATTGATGGGCATCCACTCCATTTCCAGTTTCTGACCACTACAAAGAGACCTGCCACAAACATTCGTGCACATACAGGTCCCTTTCCCTTCTTTAGTATCTCTTGGGGATATAAGACCAGTAGTAGCACTGCTGGATCAAAGGGTATGCACAGCTTGATAACTTTTTGAGCATAGTTCCAAATCGCTCTCCAGAATGGCTGGATGTGTTCACAATTCCACCAACAATGTATCAGTGTCCCTGTTCCCCAACATCCCCTCCAACATTCCGCATTATCTTTCCCTGTCATTCTAGCCAATCTGACAGGTGTGTAGTGGTATCTCAGAGTTGTCTTAATTTGCATTTCTCTGATTAATAATGACTTGGAGCGTCTTTTCACGTGGCTAGAAATAGTTTCAAGTTCTTCATCTAAGAATTGTCTTTTCATATCCTTTGACCATTTATCAATTGGAGGGCATTCTGATATTCTAAAATATAAGCTCTTTTGTCCTTACCAACTATTCTGATGATTAAGAGGGGAGGAGTGCTTGCAGCACTGACCAGAACAATTAGGTC
Source organism: Antechinus flavipes (assembly GCF_016432865.1). Lineage (NCBI taxonomy): Eukaryota > Metazoa > Chordata > Mammalia > Dasyuromorphia > Dasyuridae > Antechinus > Antechinus flavipes. The sequence continues at coordinate 29,523,397 of NC_067404.1, read as the reverse complement.
ACAATTCCGGGAAAACGAGGCAGGATAATTTAAGGAAACCGAGTCAGGCCAATAAAAGAGAACTGTGGCACAACACTCAAGTACCCTCCCCCCCATTTCCTGCAATACCAGCACATTTGACACACTTTCCCCTGATCAGAAAAAACATGCACGGTTTACTAAATGCATAGCACAGGAACGCCACCGGAAGGCTCTTTCTCATAATCTATCAAAAAAGTTACATTTGAAAGTACTGGAAAAGGGGGAAGCAGCCAGGGGGGCTGCACTGGTTGCTATATATCAGGTGACTAAACGAGAGAAAGGAGGACAGTGTCACCTATTTACAGATTCTCGGGCAGTAGTCAATAACTCTAGCAATCTAGTGTTAGACAAACCCAAAGACCAGCTTTTGGGATAAGAAGACACTATTTGACAAAAACTGCTGGGAAAACTGGAAACTAGTATGGCAGAAATTAGCCATGGCCCCACCCCTAACCCCACATACCAAGATAAAGTTGAAACGGGTTCATGAGTTAGACATAGGGCTTTTATCAACAAAGTAGAACATAGGAAGCTTTACTTCTCAACTCTATGGAAAAGGAAGGAATTTGTGACCAAAGAAGAACTGGATTAGGGTCATCATTGAACCCCAAATAGATAATTCTGATATTAAATGAAAAAGGTTTGTACAAACAAAAGTAATGCAGACAAAATTAGCAGGGAAACAATACACTGGGAAAACATTTTTATCTTTAAGGGTTCTGATAAAGGCCTCATTTCCAAAATATATAAAGAACTGACACAAATTTATCAGAATCCAAGCCATTCTCCAAATGATAGATGGTCAAAGGATATGGACAGACAATTTACAGATGGAGAAATAAAACCATTTCTAGTCATATGAAAAGATACTCTAAATCACTATTGGTTAGAGTTGCAAATCAAGACACCTCTGAGACACCACTACACACCTCTGAGATTGGCTAAGATGACAGGATATATGATAATGAAGAATGTTGGAGGGGATGTGGGAAAACTGGGACACTAATACATTGTTGGTGGAGTTGTGAAAGACTCCAACCATTCTGGAGAGCGATTTGGAACTAAGCCCAAAGGGATATCAAACTGTGCATATCCTCTGACCCAGCAGGGTTTCTACTGGGCTTATAAACCAAAGAGATCTTAAAGGAAGGAAAGGGACCCATATGTGCAAAAATGTTTGTAGCAGCCCTTTTTGCAATGGCAAAAAACTGGAAACTGAGTGGATGTCCATCAGTTGGCGAATGGCTGAACAAGCTGTTGTATGTGAATGTTATGGAATATCATTGTTGTATAAGGAATGACCGGCAGGATGATTTCAGAGAGGCCGGGAGAGTCTTACATGAACTGATGCTGAATGAAATGAGCAGGACCACAAGATCATTGTATACAGCAGCAGCAAGATTATACAATGGTCAGTTCTGAGGGACGTGGCTCTTTTCAACAACGAGATGATTCAGACCGGTTCCAGTGGTCTTGTGATGAAGAGAGCCATCTGCCCCCAGAGAGAGGACTGTGGGGACTGAGTGTGGATCACAATATAGTGTTGGCACTTTTTTGTTGCTGTTTGCTTGCATTTTTTCTTTTTCTGTTTCCTCTTCCATTTCATCCTGATTTTCCTTGTGCAGCATAATTGTGGAACTATGTGGAGAAGAATGGCACATGGTCAACACCAATTGGATTAGTTACCATCTAGTGGACATGGCGGGAGGGGAGGGTAAAAAAATTTTGGAACACAAGGTTTTTCAAAGGTGAATGTTGAAAACTATCTGTGTATATGTTCTGAAAATAAAAAGCTTTTTACCAAATAGAGAGGTAGAACTGCCTGGACCAGGAAGGTAGATAAATGGAACAGACTGGCAAGGGTGAATAAGAAAGAGTGGTGCTCCATTAGCTAGTGTTTGATAAACCAGAAAAAAATAAATTATTTAGTAAAGAATGCTTGTTTCAATGCAAAGTGCTCAGAAAATTGAAAGGCATCCTGGGAGAAATTAGACTTAGACCAATATCTTACACGACATTTTTTTTTTTTTTTTGGCTTTAAGGTTACTTTATTATTATTTTTTTAAATTTAATTTTATTTAATAATAACTTTGTATTATAGAATCCATGCCAGGATAATTTTTACACAGCATTATCCCTTGCAATCACTTATGTTTCGTTTTTTTCCCCTCCCTCCCTCCTCCCCCCCCCAAGATGGCAAGCAGTCCTATATATGTTAAATATGTTGCAGTATATCCTAGATACAATACATATTTGCAGAACCGAACAGTTCTCCCGCTGCACAGGGAGAATTGGATTCAGAAGGTAAAAATAACTCGGGAAGAAAATCAAAAATCAAATAGTTCACATTCATTTCCCAGTATTCCTTCTTTGGGTGTAGCTGTTTCTGTCCATCATTTCTCCAATGAAACTCAGTTAAGTCTCTTTGTCAGAGAAATCCACTTCCATCAGAATACATCCTCATACAATATCCTTGTCGAAGTGCATAATGATCTCCTGGTTCTGCTCATCTCACTTAGCATCAGTCCATGTAGGTCTCTCCAAGCCTCTCTGTATTCATCCTGCTGGTCATTCCTTATAGAGCAATAATATTCCATAACATTCATATACCACAATTTACCCAGCCATTCTCCAATTGATGGGCATCCATTCATTTTCCAGTTTCTAGCCACTACAAACAGGGCTGCTACAAACATTTTGGCACATACAGGTCCCTTTCCCTTTTTTAGTATCTCTCTGGGGTATAAGCCCAATAGAAACACTGCTGGATCAAAGGGTATGCACAGTTTGATAACTTTTTGGCATAATTCCAGATTGCTCTCCAGAATGGTTGGATTCGTTCACAACTCCACCAACAATGCATCAGTGTCCCCGTTTTCCCGCATCCCCTCCAACATTCATCATTATTATTTCCTGTCATCTTAGCCAATCTGACAGGTGTTACACGACATTTTAAATAGATATTTGACCTTCATATTTAAGATGATACCATAAAATGTAAGAAGAGACACGGATCACATCCCTCTCACAGATATGGAGAAGACTTATTCTTAACCTAACAAGGGAGAGAAGGAATTATAAAAGACGAAATGCATAAACTTTGATTACATGAAAGTGAAAAGTTTCTAGATAGATAAAATTAATTTACCTAGGACAGGAGAAGAAGCTGGTAAATTGAAAAACAAACCTTTGTAGCACATGTCTCTGATCGTAAGTCTTTCTGGTTCTTGAGAATTCAGAGATATACCCAGGGTGTGTCAGTAGCCCAACTTCCCCTGATGTGGGACTGCCACATGGAAACAGCCTTTGCTCTCCTCCCGTCTCTCTTGCGTTCTCTTGTGTGGAAGCAGGCTTGGGCCTCCTACTCCCAGAGAAAGATAAATTATTATTATTATTTTTTTACAAAATGTCTCTGAGCACAAAGGGCCCTTTCCCTTTTTGCATGTAAAACAATCAAATAAATCATTACAGAAAGGTTTTTTAACTGCCTACTCTATGCGAAGTTAGACAGGGAGAATAGTATAGAGAGCTGGCCTTAGAGTCAGAGGGACCTGGGTTCAAGTCCTGTCTCTGACTTGTACTCTCTTTGTGGCCCTGGACAAAGCACTCAACTTTTCAGTGCTTTAGGAAACCATCAAGGGTGAAGGTTGAAGATATTAAAACTTAAAACCAGGGACAGCTAAATGGCACAGTGGATACCCCCGCCCTGAAGTCAGGAGGGCCTGAATTCAAATGTGACCTCAGATGAGTAACATTTACTGGTTGTGTGCTCCTGGACAAGTCATGTAACTCCGATTGCTTCAAAAAAAAAAAAAAGAAAGAAAGAAAGAAAGAAAGAAAGAAAAAAGAGAAAAATAAGAAAAGAAAAAAGAAAATAACTGTGCACGGTCTTCCTGTATAAAAAGATAAGCTGCAGAGGGGGCAGCTTGTGTTGGTAGGAAGAGTTCTGTCATGTGAGTGTAATCGGTGCAAAGAACTCTCAAGTCCAGCAAATATCCCTACAGTTGGATGCTGAGGATACGAATCAAAGAAAGAAAACAAGATTTTCTTGAAAGCACATTCTACTCGGAGGTATTTCATATTCCTAGCATCTTTCCCACGGCCTAATTGACACAAAAGGTCATCGAGGAATGCTTCCGGTCTCAGCCTGGTTATCCAGTGAGATCAGCTGATGTTTCCAGAGCATTTTGAGGTCCTTTGCTGAAAATCCCTCAGGGAGATCCGGCCTCTTCTGCCCAACCTCCATTCCTGTGGAGGAAGGCATTTCACAGAGGAAGGATGTGGAACCCAGGGACAGAAAGTGACTTGGGCAGGTATAGACGCGGGAGTGTGGTTCTAGAGCTCCGATCAGGGATTGTGGAATCTAACTACCTCATTTGAGAAGAGGAAACTGATGTCCATGGAAGGTCACTGATTTCCTGGCAGTGATATGGACAGTGACTAGTGGATATGACGGAGGCTACATGTGGAGCCGCTGACCTCTAACTCCCAATCTAGCATCCGTTCCACAGTACCCACCCCCTGCCACTTGCCTTTTCTGAGCCCCGCCAGTCTGTCCTTGTACAGAATATGGTTTTAAGAAGCATTTTCTCATTTGGTGATCTGGTCCACACTGATACAAAGGCAAGGTGAAAGGGGAGGAAAAGGAGGGAGTGAGCCCCTTGGCTCTGGGAGCTGAGTCGGATCAGCACCTGGGGAGGCCGGCCAGTCCTGCTGTCCCAGTGTCCACCTCTTCTCCTCCCCAACAGAGGGCTCTTTGATGGGCTGGTTATCTAATAACATTAATAGTTATTTTACTAAATGACAACCTAGCCTAGCCCTGGGCGGAACAGGCAGTACACAGGCACCCAACAAATGATGTTTCCCCCCTGAAGTGAATCAGTTTAAAACCTAAGAAATAAAAAAAAAATTAAATCAGAGTTGGTCTATCAGCATTTCCTTACTATTTTGTGCCTAAGAACGTATTTTCCTGTTGGCTCAGCTCTTCCACACAGACAGATATATTGAATATTTGTGTTCTTATTTGATTCTGAAATAGAAGAAAATCTTTGGGCCTTCAGCCCCTGAATCTAGGGTGAAGGCATTTTCTTTGTTTTATTTTTTTTGTCCTTTTATCAAGAAACCTTCAGACACAAAATTAACATCAGAACACGACACTTTGGGTGAAATTCACACCGGCTCTTTTCTAAATATGCAGATTCACGATCGATGGTTTTGTGGGTTCGAGAGACGGGAAAACAGATGGCAAATGACATGCTGGTCGATGTTTTTGTCATTTTGTTCTCGTAGCATAGCAGAACTAGGAAAAATGGGGATTTGTTCCCCTCAGGAGTGGTCACAACTTGGACTCGGTTGTGATGGACAATGGGTTTTTGCTCTTTTATTATGTCACTTGGGAACATGAAGACTTTCCCTCTCTGTCTGAATTTGGAAATGGCTAAGAAGGAAATGATGTATTGAGTCCGATTTTGCAGACTGAATTGACTCCAAGAGTAGGAGGACAATATGCTGCCAGAGCCCCCTTTTGGGCATATGTGAGTATTATTCAATCTAGGCAGTGTATCCAGAGAAAGAAAGGAACCATCTTAACAAGCCAACTGAATCCAAGGTCAGTAAACTTTTGCTTTTTAATATTCCATTATATTCATGTTGTTTATTTGGCTACCAGTGCTAGCTGTCAAGGGGAGTAAGCCCTCCCCCATTCCCGCTGTATTCCAGGATCTTCTCTTAAGAGGAACTAGGACTTGTAATCCATAGGTTTGACAAGGGTACAGACACGGTTTCTAAGTGTTTATGTCACAACGTACTTACAGAAGGTCTCAATAACCTTTCGTGAGGGAGTGATGATTGTGTTTAACCTGCCGATATCTGTCATCGTCCACGTTGTCCCGTAAAGCCTTTCCAACCTGTCCTTTCAGTAAAAGTTCCGGGCAAAGGCCTCCCTTTGCCACACACAGTACCAGGTCATGGGCAGAAAACCCAAGAGTTCAGTTCGGGCTCACAGGCATCTACACGGAACTTTGTATTTGGGGGAAATTGTTTTTCCCTTAAAATTCCAAAAAGGAATGAATTGATCTGAAAGTGACCACTTGGGACGAGAGGTATGAGACAGCAGGATCTCCTAGATACACCCCTAACCTTGGAGTCAGGAAGACTTGGATTCAAATCCTGCCTCAGACATTTCCCAGCCTCTTCATCTCAGGCAAATCTCTTCATCTTCCTCGGTCTCTGTCAAATGAAGGAGAGGACTAGATGGCCTTCAGGATTTCCTCTGGGCTCAAGTCTGTGACTAGGAGCCCCCTTTAGTCACATCGAAGACCTTCAGGGATGAGGGAAATGAGGCAGGAGGTGACTGGAAGGCAACAGGAACAGCTCTGTCAGCACGGAGAGCCTCCGTGGGACAGAGATGGAGAACACAGGCCATTGGTAAGAACACTGCACTGGAGAGACAGAAGCCACATTCAAATCCGTTTGACTCCTTCCTACAGTGACCACAGCAGTTGCCCCCTTTATAAATAAGGTAATATTTGATTAAGTAATACAGCAATGTCTTCCATAAGCCCTGGACACTTAGACAAATAGTCCTTTGCATGCTTGGTTTAATAAATATTTTTGATTAATAAATCCTCTTTAGGCCCACTTCTGACACTTATTTTCTAAGTTCCTTTCAAAGTGAAGAACTATCATTACAATGATTCGGCTCTTTTCCTTGTGTTCATTTCTTCTGAGATTTGTCCTTGCGGTTGGGCCACGGAGCCGTCGAGGACTGAAATCCCCTCGGGGCCGTCCCCACTTTTGGGTGATCTAATTCTGGGTGCAGTGACTTTCATGGGGTAAAGAATATAACAGAAAATCGGAGCGGGGCGGATTTAACGTGAATTCCCGCTGACGAGGAAAGAATCCATCACTCCCCTTCCCTCCCCCAACTGCCCCTTCCTTTGGACTCCATTCTGCTCCCTCCACGCTGGCTCAGTGGCTGCTGAGTGGGTCCTCTGAGTGAAAACCCAGAAAATCTGGGATTTAAAATGAGCCAAAGTGCAATACCAGGCTTTGGACACCAGATGGCAGATTGAATGTGTAATATCAGAGTAATTCTCTGACTCTGCTCCCTAGCTCGCTCGCTCTCTCCTCTCTCTCTCTCTCTCTCTCTCTCTCTCTCTCTCTCTCTCTCTCTCTTTCTCTGTCTTTCTGTCTTTCTGCCTCTCTCCATTTTTCTCTCTCTTTCTCTGCATCTCTCACTTCCTCTTGTCTTCTTTGTCTTTCTGTCTGTGTGTCTCTCTGTCATCTATCTCTCTGTCTCTGTGTCTCTGTGTCTCTATGTCTCTCAGTCTCTGTGTCTCTCTCTATCTTTATCTTAATGTCTCTCTCTCTGTTTGCATGTGCGTGCCTGTATGTGAGAGTGTGTGTGTGTATGTGAGTGAGTGTGTGTGTGTGTGTGTGTGTGTGTGTCTGTCTGTCTGCTGTTTCTCTGCCTGTTTCCGTCTCTGTCTCTTTCTCTGTCTTGGTCTACATTTCCCATTACTAAAGATCTGCTTAAGAAGAAAATTGCTGCTAAATTCCCTTCAGGACTAAGGCCACTCAATGTGACTCTTGCAACTAAAACCCTAGGAAAAAACAAATTAAAAAACCCCCAATTTAATACCAAACTGGAAATTCTGAAAATAAACGGGGAGATTAATAAAATTGAAAAAAAGAAAATTATTGAATTAATAACTAAAACTAAGAGTTGGTTTTATAGAACAAACAAGAAAATACAAAAACTTTTAGTTAATTTGATTAGAAAAAGCACAAAGAGCAAATGAAAATGTTAGTCTCAAAAATGAAAAGGAAGCATTTTCCACCGATGAAGAGGAAATTAGAGCAATGATTAGGAGTTATTTTGCCCAACTATATGTCAATAGATTTGATAATCTAGGTGAAAGGGAGGAATACTTACCAAAATCTAGGTCGCCCAGATTAACAGAAGAGGAAATAAATTATGTAAATAGACCCATTTTAGGAAAAAATAGAACAAGCTAGTAATCAACTCCCTGAGAAAAAAATCTCCAGGGTTAGATGGATTTATATGTGAATTCCACCAAAAACGAAAGAAAAATTAATTCCAATACAATGCAAACTATATGAAAAAATAGAGACAGAAGACAAATTCCTTTTATGACACAGATATGGTGCTGAAACTAGGGGTAGATGAAAACACAGAAAGAAAATTATGGACCAATTTCCCTAAAGAATATTGATGCAAAAATTTTAAGTAAAATATTAGCAAAGAGATTACAGAAAGACATCGCCAGGAGAATATACCATGACCAAGAAGGATTTATACCAGGAATGCAGAGCTGTTTCAATAGGAGGAAAACTATTAGCAGAATCGACTATATCGATAAAAAACGTAACAAAAACCATATGATCATCTCAACGGATGCAGAAAAAGCATTTGATAAAATCCAACACCCATTCCTATTAAAACACTAGAGAGTATAGGAATAAATGGACTTTTCCTTAAATAGTCAGTGGCACCTATTAAAGCCATCAGCAAGCATCATATGTAATGGGAACAAACTAAAACCATTCCCAATAAGATCAGGAGTGAAACAAGGTTGCCCACTATCACCATTACTATTCAATATTGCAGTAGAAATGTTAGCTTTGGCAATAAGAGAAGAAAAAAAGACGAAAGGAATTAGAGTAATAAATGAGGAAACCAAATTATCACTCTTTGCAGATGATACGATGGTATTCTTAGAGAATCAACTAAAAAACTATTAGAAACAATTCACAACTTTAGCAAAGTTGCAGGATGCAAAATAAATCCACATAAACCATCAGCATTTTTTGTATATTACCAGCAGCAAGAGATACAAAAGGAAACTCCACTCAGAATAACTGTTGATAGTATGAAATTGAGGGGTATCTATCTGTCAAGGGAAAGTCAGGAACTATGTGAACACAACTCCAAAACACTTTCCACACAAATAAAGTCAGATCTAATCAGGCGGAAAAATATCGATTGCTCATGGGTAGGCTGAGTGAATATAATAAACAGGACAATACTGCCTAAATTAATTACTTATTTAGTGCCATACCAATCAAACTCCCAAGAAATTATTTTGCAGACCTAGAAAAATAATAACAAAGTTCACCTGAAAGAACAAAAGGTCAAGAATTTCAAGGGAATTAATGAAAAAAAATGCCAGTGAAGGTGGCCTAGGTGTACCAGATCTAAAACTCTATTACAAAGCAGTGGTCATCAAAACCATTTGGTCCTGGCTCAGAAATAGAGTAGTCGATCAGTGGAATGGGTTAGGATCACAGGACAAAATAGTCAATAAAGGACAGTAATCTAGTATCGCAATCCCAAAACCCAGCTTTTGGGATAAGAACTCACTATATGACAAAAACTACTGGGAAAATTAAAAACAAGTATGGCAGAAACTAGCCAGGGACACACACCTAATGCCACACGCCAAGATAAGGTCAAAATGGGTTCATGATTTCGATATAAAGGCTGATAGTATAAGCAAATTAGGAGAACATGGGATAGTTTACCTCTCAGATCTGTGGAGAAGGAAGGAATGTGTCCTAAGGAGAACTGAAACTCATAATTGAACACCAAAGAGATAATTTTGATGACAGTAAATTAAAATTTTTTGTACAAACAAAACAAATGCAGACAAGATCAGAAGGGAAACAATACATTTTTACATTTAAGGGTTCTGATAAAGGGCCCATTTCTAAAACAGAGAACTGATTCAAATTTATCAGAATCCAAACCATGCTCCAACTGATAAATGGTCAAAGGATATGACCACACAAGTTTCATATGAAGAAATTTAAAACATTTCTAATCATATGAAAAGATGCTCCCAATCACTATCGATCAGAGAAATGCACATTAAGACACCTCTGAGACACCACTACACAACTCGGAGATTGGCCAAGATGACAGGAAATAGGATAATGATGAATGTTGGAGGGGATGTGGGAAAACTGGGACGCTGGTACATCGTTAGTGGAACTGTGAACGGATCCAACCAAAAGAGAGAGCAATTTGGAACTAGGCCCAAAAAGCTTGTCAAACTCTGCCTACCCTTTGACTCGGCAGTGTTTCTACTGGGCTTCTATCCCAAAGACATCTTCAAAGAGGGACCCACGTGTGTAAAAATGTTTGCGGCAGCCCTTTTTGTAAGCCCTTTTGGCAAGGAACTGGAAACTGAGTGCGTGCCCATCAGTTGGAGAATGGCTGAATAAGTTAGAATAGATGAAGGCAATGGAATATGATTGTTCTATAAGAAATGATCAGGAGCATAATTTTATAGAGGCCTGGAGAGACTTACATGAACTGACGAGAAGTGAAATGAGCAGAATCAGGAGATCATTGTACACGGCAACATCAATATTATGCGACGATCAATTCTGGTGAACGTGACTCTTTCCAACAAAGAGATGACTGATGCCAGTTCCAGTGATCATGTGATGAAGAGAACCATCTGTACCCAGAGAGAAAACGGTGGGAACTGAATGTGGATCACAGGATAACATTCTTATTCTTCTTGATGTCATTCACTTGCATTTTGTTTTCTCATTCGTTTCCTTTCCTTTTTGATCTAATTTTTCTTGTGCAACAAGAGAATTGTAGAAATATGTTTACATATATTGGATTGAACCTATATTTTAACATGTATAACCTATATTGGGATTGCTTGTCATCTAGGGGAGGAGGTGGGGGAAGGACAGAAAAATCTGGAACACGAGGCTGTGCGAGGGTCAATGTTGAAAAATTATCCATGCACATAACTTGAAAATAAAAAGTTTTAAAAAAATGATCAGTAGTATTTACCAAAAACCATCAAACAAGCATCATAGCAAATGGGGACAAACTAGAACCATTTCCCATTGAGATCAGGGGTGAAACAAGATTGCCCATTATTACCTTTCCTACTTAATATTGTATTAGAAATGTTAGCTTTTCTTTCTCTAGCTATTTCACTTAATATATAAGTATCATTTTAAAACTGTGGTTAGGTTTCTTCCAGAAATGCCAATTGATTTTTATAGACAAGCTATGTTTTTCTTTGAAGTATTTCTTCTAGTTAAGGTGTCATTATCTTTTAATTATATCTTTGGCTTCTTCTTATTCTTTTACTATAGTATGAATATTCTATTTTGTCTGTTCATTCTTCCAGAATTAAATTCTGATTTGAGATTTTGAAGAGAAAAAAAAGTTAGCTTTGACAATAAGAGAAGAAAAAGAGACTAAAGGAATTAGAGTAGGTAATGAGGAAACCAAATTATCATTCTTTGCAGAGGATATGATGGTAACTTAGAGAATCCTAAAAAATCAACTAAACAACTACTAAAAATAATTCTTCACAACTTCAGCAAAGTTGCAGGATAATTTTGTGATTTTGCTTCATCCCCCCCAAAATTGACAAAGATGGCAATGGATGAGAATAGTTAATGTTATAGGGAAGGTGGGGGAAATAGGCATACTGATACAGCATCGGTGGGATTATGAATGTGTCCAACTATTCTGAAAACTGATTTGGAATTTTACAAAGGAGGCAATTCACATTTGTATCCTTTACACAGAAATCCACTACTAGTCATATTCTCCAGTGAGCTCAGTGATAAAAAGAAAGGTTTTATATACACTAAGATAATTATAATATCAAATTTTTTAAAGTAGAAAAAAAACCTGGAGATAAAGTTGATCCCCATGGTTTGGGAGAAAGGTGAAAAAATTGTGATACATAAATATATTGATATATCACCATATTATAAAAAAGATGAAAAATGAAAACAGATGCATGGAAAGATCTTTATGAACTAATATAGAATGAATTAATCACAACTGGGAAAAGAATAAACATAATTGCTACAGTGTAAACAGAAATTTGGAAACAAAATGAAACTGAACACAATAATTATCATAATCAATCCTGGCCCTGAAAAAAGCACATTAGATTTAAAAAAAACCCAAAAAACAAAAAACAAAAAAAAATTGAACACTTTATTCCATAAAGTCACAGCAGAAAACTGGCAACTATTGGAAACAGAAAATAAACTAAAAATAAAAAATCTCCATGAATGACAAACTCTAGATTTAATAAACTCAGAAAAATGATTGTCAAACATTTTCCTTGCCAGGTCAAAGGGAAAAAAATACAAGCAACCAAGGAGAAAGAGATCATGTACCAAAGAACCCTAGGCTAAATTACACAAGATTATGCAAAAAAACATTTAAAATAGTAGACACTATGTCAAAAACAAAAAGGGAAATATTTACAACCAAGAATAAACTTATCTTGTAAACTTGTCTTAATCCTACAGGAAATAAAAATAAACACTTATTACTATGTATGAGTTATCTTTTTGAAAAAAATCATAGCTAGGTGGAACCTTTGAATTTCAAAAATAGATTTAAAAAATCTATAAAGAAATTTGAGCAACGTGAAAAGGGCAAATGATTTAAGGTACACACACATACATACACATACACACACACACTATATATATATATGCTGAATATATGTTATATATAATAGCATATGTGTATGTATATGTATATATACATACTTAAACTGAAATGAGGGGAAGGGGACTATTGTTCTTTCAGAAACCAACCGACTCTAAGGGTCAATCAGGTTTGAGAACAAAGGTCCAGGTCCAGGTCCTGGACATTAAAAAAAAAAAAAAAAACTAAAGAGAAGAAAAGAAAAATTGTGAGTTGAATAGAAAAGAGATTATGGGAGAACTAACTAGTTTTAGTATTTGGGACCCCAGAAGAGAAGAAAATACAAGCTTGAGAGCAAGGATGAAGGACTTGGGAATCTTATGAACGGCTCTATTTGATCTGAAAAAGGGAATGCTGGGAGTGGGATAGAAAAGAGTTTAACATAGAAATATAATAAAATATATTGGGAACTGAGATCATGTAGGGAAAGGGTAGAGTTAGAAAGAGAATTGCCACAAGGCAAACACCAATTCTAGAAAGGACTGATCACCAAAGGTGCAGAGGGACAGAAGAGAGAGGGAGAGGCATTTCTTTATAAGAAGCATAAAGATTCATCCAATATTAAAATGAAAGGTCAAAATATATTCATCTATGCTTTGGTAGAATAAACAATTAAATATATAAAAGCAAGAAAGGTGGCAATTATGATTTCATTCAAGGCAACAAGAAAAATGGACATGATTAAGAAATAAGCTAGGCAATTTCATAAGACTTAAAAGCACATAAGTAATGAAGCAGTATAACTATTAAATATATATTCTCTGGATATCATAACATCCATGGAAAAACTAACCAAACTACAGGGAGAACAAGAGAGAAAAACAATAACCATTTTCAGATCTTTATAAATCTAACAGCAAAATAAACAAGAAATAAGCTAATGATCTGAACAAAACATTAGACAAATTAGGTATGATAGGTATTTGACAGTTACTGAATGAAAATTATATACATTTTCAAGAAAACAAATTCCCTCAGGGGAACTCACAATTAAGCAGGAGAAAGGAAATCCTTCATGAGGCGGCTCAAAGTTCATTGCCTGGTGGGCTAGAATGAACAGAGGTAGCCTGAGCAAGGAGGAAGGCGCCATTACCGGAAGGCTCTATGAGGGATAGTCATACTGGGGGGTCCGGGGGCGGTGGGGGGCAGGCACTGAGCCCAGAGGGGTCTTTAGCCAGAATTGTCATAGGAAGCTTATCTTTGCCAAGGGAAAATGTAGACAGTGACAGAGAGACAGAGACAGAGAATGGAAAAAAACCGAGAGAGGAGACAGACAGAGACAAAAAGAGTTAGAGAGAGACAGAGAGAGAAAGAGACAGGAGATAGGCAGAGGAAGACACAGGGATGAAAAGAGGCAGATCAAGACAGAGAGAGAAAGAGACAGAGAGTCTGATACTGATACAGAGAGAGAGAGAGATACAGAGAAAGACAAAGACAGACAGAGAAGGAGGGGGATAAAGATACACAGACAGAGACAGAGATAGAGAGACAGAGACAGACAGAGACAGAAAGAGGCAAAGACATAGACAAAGAGACAGATAAAGAAATAGAAGCGGACAGAGACGAGAGAGACAGAGACAGAGAACGAGAGAGGAGCCAGAGGGAGAAACAGTGAGACAGAGAGAGACAAAGATCCACGGTGAGAGACAGAGAAAGAGAGACAAGAGACAAAGACACACACTTAGAGACAGACAGAGACAAGGAGAAAGGAACAGAGACAGAGAGACAAGTACAGACAGGAGACAGAGACACACATAGAGAGATAGAAAAATAGAGATAGAGACTCCTGCACACACAGAAAGAGAAAGAAAGAGACAGGGAGACATAGGAAAAAAGAGAGAGAGACAGAGACAGAGACAGAGAGAAAAGTGACAGAAACATACAGAGACAGAAATTCAGAAAGAGACAGAGAGAGACAGAGACAGATCAAGGCAGAGAGACAGAGACAAAATGAGAGACAGAGATTGAAGGAGACAGAGAGACAGAGATAGAGAGACAAGGACAGAGAGATAAGTTACAGAGATACACACACAGAGAGACAGAAAGACACACAGGTAGAGAAAGAAACACACACAGACACACACACACACACACACACACACACACACACACACACCAAGAGAGAGAGACAGACAGAAAAAGAGAGAGGGACACACAGAGACAGGAGACAGATACACGCAGAGAGAGACAGAGTAAGAGACAGAGAGACCGAGAGACAAGTGACAGAGAAACACATACATACACACGCCGACAGAAAGTCAAGGAGACACAGAGAAAAACACAGAGAGACAAAGGCACAGAAGAGGGAGATAGTGAAAGAGACAAAGAGAAAGACAGAGACAGAGAGAGAGAGAGAAGAGAGAGAGACAGAAACAGAGACAGAGAGACAGAAAGAGAAGAGACACACAAAGACACAGACACACAGATAACTAGAGATAATATGCATTTACATATCAAATTCTTGAAAACAGGGAATGTTTCACCTTTGGCCTTGTGTTCCCAGCGCTCAGTAAAGAGCCTGCAAATTATAGGCTCTCCGTGCTGACAGAGCTGTTCCTGTTGCCTTCCAGTCACCTCCTGCCTCATTTCCCTCATCCCTGAAGGTCTTCGATGTGACTAAAGGGGGCTCCTAGTCACAGACTTGGGCCCAGAGGAAATCCTGGAGGCCATCTAGTCCTCTCCTTCATTTGACAGAGACCGAGGAAGATGAAGAGATTTGCCTGAGATGAAGAGGCTGGGAAATGTCTGAGGCAGGATTTGAATCCAAGTCTTCCTGACTCCAAGGTTAGGGGTGTATCTAGCAGATCCTGCTGTCTCTCATTGCTCTCATCCCAAGTGGTCACTTTCAGATCAGTTCATTCCTTTTTGAAATTTTAAGGAAAAAACAATTTCCCCCAAATACAAAGTTCTGTGTAGCTGCCTGTGAGCCTGAACTGAACTCTTGGGTTTTCTGCCCATGACCTGGTACTGTGTGTGGCAAAGGGAGGCCTTTGCCCGGAACTTTTACTGAAAGGACAGGTTGGAAAGGCTTTACGGGACAACGTGGACGATGACGGATATCGGCAGGTTAAACACAATCATCACTCTGTCACGAAAGGTTATTGAGACCTTCTGTAAGTACATTGTCACATAAATACTTAGAAAGGGCTGAATGAGTTGTTGTATATGAATGTTGTGGAATATTATTGTTCTATAAAAAATGATCAGGAGGATGATTTTAGAGAGACCTGCAGACACTTACATGAACTATTTATGAGTGAAATGAGCAGGATTAGGGGATCATTGTACGGAGCAGCAGCAAGATTATACGATGATCAAATCCGACTGATATGGCTCTTTTCAGCAGGGAGATGATTCAGGCCGGTTTCAATGGTCTTGTGAGGAAGAGAGCCATGTGCACCCAGGAGAGGACTATGGGAACTGGGTGTGCATCACAATATAGTGTTGTCACTTTTTTGTTGCTGCTTGTTTACATTTTGTTTTCTTCTTCATTTTCTTTTCCATTTGATGTGATTTTTCTTTGTGCAGCATAATTGTGGAACTATATGGAGAAGACTGGCACATGTTCAACATCTATCAGATTAAATGTCATGCAGAAGAGGTGGGGGGAAGGGAGGGTGAAAACAATTTGGAACACAAGTTTCTGCAAGGGAGAATGTTGAAAACCATCATGTGTATGTTTTGAAAATAAAAATTTTTACAAAATAGAGAGGTAGAACTGTCTGGAAAAGGGAGGTGGATAAATGGAACAGATTGGCAAGGGAGAATCAGAAACTGTGGCACTCAATTAGCTAGTATTTGATGATTTTGAAAATATAAATTATTCAGTACAGAACTCATTTCAATACAAACTGCTCAGAAAAATAGAAAGCATTTGGGGAAAAATTGGACTTACACCAATAACTTACACTACATTTTAAATAGATATCTGACCTTTATATTTAAGATCATACCATTAAGAAGTTAGAAGAGAAACAGATCATGTACCTCTCACAGCTATGGATAAGACTCATTCTCAACCTAGCAGGGGAGAGAAGGAATTATAAAAAGTAAAATGCATAAACTTCAATTACATGAAAGTGAAAAGTTAGGAAAAAATTAATTCACCTAAGAGAGGAGAGGAAGCTGTTAAACTTAAAAACAAAATTTTGTACCGCATGTCTCTGATGGTAAGTCTTTCTGGTTCTTGAGAAGTCACAGAAATAGCCAGGGTGTGTCAGTAGCCCAACTTTCCCTGATGTGGGACTGCCACATTAAACAGCCTTTGCTTCCCTCCCATCTCCCTTGGGCTCTTTAGCACCTGTGGAAGCAGGCTTGGGCCTCCTACCCCTGGAAAGGGATAATTTTTTTTTTTTTAACAAAATCTCTCTGAGCACAAAGGGGGCTTTTCCTTTTTGCATGTAAAAATAAAAACAAAAATCAGTACAAAATGGTTTTTAAGTGCCTACTATGTGCGAAATAAGAAAGTCTGAATAGTATAGAAAGCTGGCCTTCCTATCATCTCTCTCACAGCCTGACATAGAAGACCATCTAGGAATGCTTCCTCTCTCAGACTGGTTCTCCAGTGAGATCAGCTGATGTTTCCAGAGCATTTTGGAGTCCTTTGCTGAAAATCCCTGACAGATCTGTCATCTCAGGGAGATCCAGCCTCTTCCGTCCAAGCTCCATTCCTGTGGAGGAAGGCATTGCACAGAGGAAGGATGTAGAACCGAGGGACAGAAAATGACTTGGGCAGGTATAGCCCCGGGAGTGTGGCTCTAGAGCTCCGATCAGGGATTGTGGAGTCTAACTACCTCATTTGAGAAGAGGAAACTGATGTCCCTGGAAGGTCACTGACTTGCTGGCAGTGACACGGATGGTGACGGGCTACATGTGGAGCCGCTGACCTTTAACTCCCAATCTAGCGTCCGTTCCAAAGTACCCACCCCCTGCCACTTGCCTTTCCTGAGCCCCGCCAGTCTGTCCTTGTACAGAATATGGTTTTAAGAAGCATTTTCTCATTTGGTGATCTGGCCCACGCTGATACAAAGGCAAGGTGAAAGGGGAGGAGAAGGAGGGAGCGAGCCCCTTGGCTCTGGGAGCTGAGTCGGATCAGCACCTGGGGAGGCAGGCCAGTCCTGCTGTCCCAGTGTCTACCTCTTCTCCTCCTCCCCAACAGAGGGCTCTTTGATCGGCTGGTTATCTAATAACATTAACAGTTATTTTACTAAAGGACAACCTAGCCTAGCCCCGGGCAGATCATGCAGTACACAGGCACCCAACAAATGATGTTTCCCCCCTGAAGTGAATCGGTTCAAAACAAGATATATACAAGATATATACACAGTGGTGTCCGATATCCCCAAGTTTGACCAGACTCCAAAGACTGTGTCAAATTGACTAGTGATTGTTCCAACCCCTTTGTACAACAAGCTTTAGAGACTGTGCTAATGCGAATGATGCTGTCAGAGCTCCCGTGAACACCTCCCTTTTGGAGATAGTACGGAAAGGGGGTCTGCAGAACCAATATCCCGCTAGTACAATGTAGTCCAATAAAGGGAGAGCTTGGTACACGCTGAAAGATGGCATTCAAAGGTTAAAAGAGGAGGCCACGAAAACTGCTATGAGGATGGGAGACGCTGATACATACACTAACAGTCCCGTGATAGCTCCCCATCGTCACCCTGTAATTAAAACTGCACCTCCCGCTTACAAACATTGTGTTAATTTTGTTGTTGGCAGCCAGGGGAGAAAATGCAGGAGCAGTAATAGATAAAATGCCCCTCTTGGGAGACCTGGGGAGTTCGGTCTTGCTCCTACAGGCGGTGGTGATCGGCCCAGGCTTAGGGACTGTGGAAAGAAAAAATAACATCAAAAAGGCCCAGAGTGTGGGATTACAACTCTCTGAAGGTGATTCAGGACTCTATTGCCTATAGTAAGAAGACAGAAGCAAGCTTGGGAAATTTAGAGATGTCTAAGCCCAAAGGGACAAGGACCTTTTTTTTGGCCTATAACATGGTAAAAGGATGGGAAATTCCCAGAAATCAGGGCATCTGAACTAGAAACCTGATGGAAGATAAAGGGCTTCCTATAGAGATTCAAATAAAAAGGTACAAAAGCACGGGGAGCTTTGGCAATACTCTAACAACTTCTAGCTCAATACACATGAGACGGGGAACAGGGAACAGAAGGAGCCGTTTTTATTTTCTAAAGGAATTAGAAAGAAAAATATAAATTTCTGACTTTGGACACCAGATGTCAGCAAGAGACCATGTTTTATGTTTTAATGGCCAGTAATTCATGAACAAGCATTAATTTGGCCCCTATGATTTGCAGACTCTTCCCTGAGTGCTGGGAACACAAAGACAAAAATGGACCCGTCCATGTTTGCACGGATTTGATATAAAAATGCATAGTGTCTCTACTTATCTGTGTGTCAGTGTCTCTCCGGTTTCTCTCTCTGTCTCTATCAATGTGTCTCTCTCTGTCTCTCCCTGTTTCCTGTCTTTTTCTGTCTCTGTCTCTCTCTTTTTGTCTGTCTCTTTGGCTCTGTTTGTCTGTCTTTCTGTCTGTCTCTTTGTGTGTGTATGTGTTTGTCTCTCTGTCATCTATCTCTGTCTTCTGTCTCCTCTCTCTGTATCCTTGTCTCTCTGGCTCTGTCACTCTCTGTGTGTCTCTGAATGCCTCTGTCTCTGTCTTTTTCTCTGAATGTCACTGCCTCTGTTTCTCCTTGTCTCCCTCTTTGTCTCTCTGCCTCTCTCTCTCTGTCTCTTTCTCTCTGTCTCTTCTTTTTCCCTTCCTCTCTGTGTGTCTTTGTCTTTGTCTCTCTATCTCTATTTCTCTACCTCTCTGTGTGTCTCTTTCTCTGTCTCTCTCTTTTTGTGTGCCACTCTTGTCTCTCTGTCTCTGTTTCTCTTTGTCTCTGCCTCTCTTTGTTTCTGTCTCTCTGTCTCCCTCTTAGTTCTGTTTCCCTGTCCTCGTCTCTATCTCGATAGCTCTGTCTTTGAATGTCTCTATCTCTGTCTCTCCTTGTCTCTCTCCTTGTTTTTGTCTCTCTCGCTCTCTGTCTCTCTTTGTATCTCTGTCTCTGTCTCAATCTGCCTCTGTCTGTATCTGTCTTTGTTTCTCTTCATCTGTGTTTCCCTCTGTCTCTTTCTTGTCTCTTTCTCGCTCTGTCTCTCTGTGTCTCTCGCACTGCCTCTGTCTCTCTTTGACTCTGTCTCTTCTTGTCTCTATCTCTGTCTCTGTCTGTCTATGTCTATGTATTTTTCTCTATCTTTCTTCCTCTGTTTCTGTTTCCCTCTCAGTTTCTCTCTGTGTGTCTTTTGTCTCTTTGTGTGTGTGTCTCTCTCTGTGTTGATATCTCTGTCTCTCAATGCCTCTATCTCTGTCTCTCCCCCTCTCCCTCTTTTCCTCTCTCTCCCTCTCTCTCTCTCTATCTCTCTCTCTCTCAATCTGTCTGTCTGTTTCTCTCTGTCTCTTCTGAATTTCTCTGTCTCTGTCTCATCCTGTCTCCCTCTCTGTCTCTCTATCTGTATCGGTCTTTCTAACAGTCTGTTTTTCTCTGTCTTTCTTCTTCTCTCTCTCTCTGTCTCTGACTTTCTGTCTCTTTTTCTCTCTGTCTCTGTCTTTTTCTCTGTGTTTCTCTATTTCTCTCTCTGTCTCTCTCCTTCTGTTTCTCAATTGCTGTTTCTTTCTGACACTCTCTCTCTCTCTCTCTCTCTCTCTCTCTCTCTCTCTCTCTCTCTCTCTCTCTCTGCCTTTCTCTATCTCTGTCTCTTTCTGTCTTGGTCTATCTCTGACTATGTCTCTTTCTCTCTTTGTCTCTCTTTTCTGTATGTCTGACTGTCTCCTGTATCTCTGTCTCTGTATCGCTCTGTCTCTTTCTTTGTTTGACTCTGCTTCTTCCCTCTGTCTCTATTTCTGTCTCTGACTCTTCTTTATCTCTATCTCTGTCTCTATATCTGTTTTTGTCTAACTGGCACTATGTATTTATGTGCATGTCTCTCTGTCTCTGCCTCTTTCTGTCTCTCTTTCTAGCTCTGTCTCTGCCTCTTTCTGTCTCTTTCTCTTTCTCTGTCTCGTTATTTCTGTTTCTGTATTTGTCTTTCTGTTTCTCTTTCTGTGGTTCTGTTTCCTGTCTCTCTGTCTCTGTCTCTATCTTTGTTTCTCGCTCTCTGTGTGTCTTGGTCTCTGTCTCTATTACTCTATCTCTGTTCTTGTCATTGAGCATGTGTCTTTGTGTGTGTATGTGTGTGTGTGTGTGTCTGCCTGTTTCTGTCTCTGTCTCATTCTCTGTCTCTGTCTCATTCTCTGTCTTGATATTTCTCTCTTTTCTGTATCTGTCTTTCTCTGTCTCTCTCTCTCTGTTTCTGTCTCTCTCTGTCCTTGTTTGACTGTTACTGTGTGTGTGTGTGTGTGTGTGTGTGTGTGTGTGTGTGTGTGTGTCGGGGGCCAAGACCAGTCGCAGGGAACCTTAACAGAGAGTGCCTCTTCCAGCTTCCCCGAGCCGGATGGGGCTTCGGACGTCTCCGGCCCTCTTCGTGGAGACGAGAGGAGGGAATCACCAGACAGAGAGCCGAGGTCAATAGAACACAGTGATGTTTATTGATGTTACAAGTCAGCAGTGTCTCCCCCAACCGTCCTTTGCCTGCTCTTTTTTATAGCTCTTTTCCTTCCAACTGTTGTTCATCAATCGGGGTAGAGACTCCTCCCCAATCCCTCCCCGAAGGAGGAGCCCATCCTTTCTGTGCCTTCCCCGCACCCGACCAGGTTCCGCCACGTCAGCATTGTTAGCATGGTAATCCAGGAATCCTGGGTTAGGGTGGGTCCTGACACAAAGGAGTCTTTAACTCACTCCAGGAGGTTCAGGTCCAGAGCCTCTTACGTGTGTGTGTGTGCGTGTATGTGTGTATCTCTCTGTCTGCCATTTCTCTGGCTCTGTCTATATTTCCCATTATTAAAGATCTGCTTAAGATGAAAATTGTCGCTAAATTCACTTCAGGGCCCACTCAAAGTGACTCTTGCAACTAAAAACCTAAAAAACCTCCCAAAAAATTAAAAATCTCCAATTAAATACCAAATTTGAAATTTTCAAAATAAAAGGTGAGATTAATAAAATTGAAAATAAGAAAACTATTGAATTAATAAATAAAACTAAAAGTTGGTTTTATGAAAAATCCAAGAAAACAGAAAATCTTTTGATTGGAAAAAGGAAAAAGAGCAAATCAAATTGTCAGTCTCAAAAATGAAAAGGGAGAATTTTCCACCAATGAAGAAGACATTAGAGCAAGGATTAGGAGTTATTTTGCCCAACTATATGTCAATAGATTTGATAATCTAAGTGAAAGGGAGGAATACCTACAAAAATATAGGTTGCCCAGATTAACAGAAGAGAAAATAAATTACTTAAATAGTCCCATTTTAGAAAAAGAAATGGAACAAACTAGTAATCAACTCCCTGAGAAAAAAATCTCCTGGGCCAGATGGATTTGTCTATGAATTCCATCAAACGTTTAAAGAACAATTAATTCCAGTACTATACAAACTATTTGAAAAAATAAGGACAGAAGGAGTCCTACCAAATTCCTTTTATGACACGGATATGGTGCTGACACGTAAACTAGGGGTATATGGAAACAGAGAAAGAAAATTATGGAGCAATTTCTCTAGTGAATATTGATGCAAAATTCCTAAATAAAATATTAGTAAAGAGATTACACAAAGTCATCCTCAGGAGAATACACCATGACCAAGTAGGATTTATACCAGGAATGCAGGGCTGATTCAATATGAGGAAAACTATTAGCAGAATTGACTATATCTGTGGTGAGTTCAAATGTTGGAGTTCTTGTTCTTCTCAAAACGCTGCCGGTTTAGCTTAGAGCCCTCCAAATATCTCCAAATCCAAAGGTTCTGTCCTTCAGCCTCTGCCTCTGCTTTCTTCAGCCTCCAACCAGCACAGAGATGGAATGAATCTCTTGTCTCCTTCACTTGGGGCTTGGCTAGCTTTCTGGTGAGTCTTTCAGACCGGCTTGGTCTCAGTGGGGGAAGTGCAGGAGCCCAGCCACCAACTACAGTGGTGTGAGATGAAGATGAATCTGGTTGTCCACTGAACTCTCCACTTGTAGCTTTATCCTCTGAAAACCCTTCTTCTGCCACCAGCCAGCCAAATGGAAAATATTCTGCCTTGCCTCGGAGAGAGGGCTTTTGGTGTAATTCCGCTGAAATCTCTCAAAGTGCTCTGTGTCTGAACCAGAGTGCTCCTCTCCAATGCAGCTGAACTCTCTTCTGACCAGCCAGCCAAGTGGAATATATTCTTGAATAGCTCTCTCTTCACTGGCCTTATATCTGAATCTTCTGAGAGAATGGGATTATGGGTTTTCTCCCATAGTGCTCTCTGGCCCAAAGAGCTTCAAGGGAGGTGTGAACTCACAAAGTTACAAAGTTTACTTTGTGAAGCTGGCATACTTGTGAACTCCAATGAGTAAAGGTGCAAACACAAGCATTATACTAATTAGTTCTACTTAGTACCTTGTTTCAGGTTCTGGCCTAAAACATCTTCTTGTAAGATTAGATCAACTCTAATTAGTTAGCATTTTGTAAAGATTCCAACATCTCCCCCTTTCTTTTGTTTTAGAACATAGGGTGGTCATGACCTCCCTGATTTCTCAAGGAGGTGAGAACCCCCCAAAAAGGTGATCACGCCTTCCCTGACACCTCAGGAAGGGAGATGAAAACATCAAAGGAAATAGGAAGTCAAATCAGATTAGTGGGTTTCTGAAAGGGCTCACTAGAAACAAGTACACATAAATCCATCAATATGGGCCAGAATTTTGAAACAGATATACATGCTATACATAAATCCATCAATATGGGAGGCATTACACATAATTTACATAAGCACATAGCAATATAACACAGGCTAGTAGTAACATAACAAATAACATGAATCATCCTGAAAATTTACACATGTCCATAAGTCCTAGAAACAGTCTAATAGGATTCCATTGTCCATTAGTTCACGTGCCAGGAATCCAATAGTTCCTGTAAGCCCTGAAGTACTGCAAAAGTCTCATCAACAATATTTCATCTCAAGGAATCCCATGATTCTTGCTGTTTTTTCAAGAACTGAAACAGTCTCATCTTGTCTTAGGAAAACCAATGATTCCTGACGATTTTTAAAAGTCCTTTTAACAGTCTCATTGTCAGCTATGCTCTTTCAACGGTGAGCACAATCAGCAACAGAACCACCCGATATTTCTAGGATCTTCTCCTTTGTTTCAAGGGTCTGCTCCGTCTCTCTGCGATGGACAAGGTGGATGCGGCTGGTCGGCACCCATCTGATTCCTTCTCCACATGTAGAGATGCAAGCAAACCCTCTCCCCCAAGCAGTTAGCCTATCTGGTCCCTTCCATTCACAACTTCAACATCCATGATGTTGGATCTCTCCACATCACCTGGCGAACATCTAAAGATAGTGGAGCTGCTTGCACTGGACACTGCTCTTCTGGTGGGTTATAAAACCTGTCTGCTGGAGCCAGTGCATCTTTATCAAAGATTAAAAAATTAATGGTATAGAGAACTAAATTTAGAAGTTCTCTAGGGCTACCCGTGGCTCCCCCTTTCTTTTGTTTTTGGAGGAGTGTCTTAATGTCCCCGTTTCTTCTTTCTACGATTGCCTGACCTTGAGGATTAAAGGGTATGCCAGTAGTGTGTAAAATCTTAGACTGTGCAAAAAAGTGTTCAAAATGTTTGGAGGTATATGCCGGTCCATTATCTGTTTTTATTTCTTGTGGCACACCCATAATTGCGAATGCTTGAATGAGGAATTCAGTGACTACTCGGGCTGTCTCTTTTGCTGCTGGTATGGCAAAAGTGAATCCTGAAAAGGTGTCTACCACAACATGGATAAAAGACAGACGACCGAAAGATTTATAATGGGTCCCATCCATTTGCCAGATTTCATTGGGTCTCAAACCACGAGGGTTCTTCCCTGAGGCAGTGTAGGAGCGTGGAAGGGAAGGCAAGCTGTACAGCTTTTTACTATGCTCCTAGCTTCTTCTTTTGTAATCCCAAATTGTAAACGCAAAGCTCGAGCAGCCTGATGGTATTTAGAATGGGATTCCTGGGCCTCCTGAAATAAAGGCATACTGGCCAACATACTTAAAAGGCTATCTGCCATTGAATTTCCATCAAAAATAGGACCTGGAAGTCCACTATGTGAGTGAACATGCAGGATATAAATCTTTCCCAAAACGTCTTCTTGTAAGATTGGATCAACTCTAATTAGTTAGCATTTTGTAAAGATTCCAACATATATCAATAACCAAAGCGATAAAAACAACATGATCATCTCAATAAATACAAAAAAAGCATTTGATAAAATCCAACACTCATTCCTACTAAAAATACTAGAGAGTATAGCAATAAATGAACTTTTCCTTAAAATAGTCATGAGCACTTATTTAAATCCATCAGCAAGCATCATATGTAATGGGGGCAAAACAGAACATTACCAATAAGATCAGGAGTGAAACAAGGTTGCCCACTATCACCATAACTATTCAATATTGTATTAGAAATGTAAGCTTTGGCAATAAGAGAAGAAAAAGAGATTAAAGCAATTAGAATAGGTAATGAAGAAACCAAATTATCAGTCTTTGCAGATGATACGATGGTATACTTAGAGAACCCTAGAGAATCATCTAAAAAACTATTAGAAATAATCCACAACTTTAGCAAAATTGTAGGATGCAAAATAAATCCACTTAAATCATCAGCATTTTTATATATTACAAAGTCCAGAAGCGAGATATACAAAAGGAAATTGCCCTCAGAATAACTGTTGATAGTATAAAATTTGGGGGAATCTTTCTGTCAAGAGAAAGTCAGGGACTATGTGAACACAACTACAAAACATATTCCACACAAATAACATCAGATGTAATCAGTCGGAAAAATGTCAAGAGCTCATGGATAGGCTGAGCAACTATAATAAAAATGACAATACTGTCTAAGTTAATCCATTTATTTAGTGCCATATCAATCAAGTTCCCAGAAATTATTTTACAGTTCTAGAAAAATAATAACAAAGTTCACCCCAAAGAACAAAATGTCAAGAATTTCAAGGGAATTAATGGAAAAAAATGCCAGTGAATTTGGCTCCGACCTAAATGTTTAGGTCTTTTTACCAGACCTAAAAGTATATTACAAAGCAATGGTCATCAAAACCATTTTGTCCTGGCTCAGAAATCGAGTACTCAGTCAGTGGAATAGGTTAGGATCAGAGGACAAAATAGTCAATAGCTATAGCAATCTAGTGTTTGACAAACCGAAGGATCCCAGCTTTTGGGATAAGAACTCACTATATGACAAAACTGCTGGGAAAATTGCAAACTAGTATGGCAGAAACTAGCCAGGGACCCACACCTAACACCACATAGGTAAGATGAAGTCAAAAGAGTGATATTATAAGCAAATTAGAAGAACACAGCATAGTTTGCCTCTCAGATCTGTGAAGAAGGAAGGAATCGGTTTCCCAAGAAGAACTGAAACTGGTAAGTGAACACCTAGTAGATAGTTTTGATTATATCAAGTTAAAAATTTTTGTACAAACAAAACTAATGCAGACACGATTAGAAGGGAAACAATACTTAGGGAAAACATTTTTACCTTTAAGGGTTCTGATAAAGGCTTCCTTTCTAAAACATAGAGAATTGATTCAAATTTATCAGAATACAAGCCATTCTCCAACTGACAAACGGTCAAAGGATACGAACACACAATTTTCATAGGAAGAAATAAAAAACATTTCTAATCATATGAAAAGATGCTCTGAATCACTATTGATCAGAGAAATGCAAATTAAGACACGCTGAGACACAACTACACACCTCTGAGACTGGCTAAGATGACAGGAAATATGATAATGACGAATGTTGGAGGGGATGTGGGAAAACTGGGACACTGATATATTGTTGGTGGAATTGTGAATGGATCCACCCATTCTGCGGAGTGATTTGGAACGATGCCCAAAGGGCTGTCAAACTCTGCATACCCTTTGACTCAGCAGCGTTTCTACTGGGCTTATATCTGAAAGATATCTTAAAATAGGGACCCACATGTGCCAAAATGTTTGTGGCAGCCCTTTTTGTAGTAGCAAGGAACTGGAAACCTAGTCCATGCCCATCAGTTGGAGAATGGCTGAATAAATTATGGTCTATGAATGTTATAGAATATTATTGTTCTACAAGATATGACCAGAAGGATAATTTTAGAGAGGCCTGGAGAGACTTTCATGAACTGAGAAGAAGTGAAATGAGCAGAACCAGGAGATCATTGGTCACAACAACATCTATATTATGCGACAATCAATTCTGGTGAATGTGGCTCTTTCCAACAAAGAGATGACTGATGCCAGTTTCAATAATCTTGTGATAAAGAGAGCCATCTGCCCCCAGAGAGGGGACTGTGGGAACTGAATGTGGATCAAAACATAACACTCTCACTCTTTTTGTTGTTGTTCACTTGCATTTTGTTTTGTACTCATTTACTTTCCTTTTTGATCGAATTTTTCTTGTGCAGCAAGAGAATTGTATAAATATGTTTACACATATTGGATTTAATATATATTTTAACATCAATAACCTATACTGGATTGCTTGCCATCTAGGGGAGGAGGTAGGGGAGGAGGTAGGGGAAGGAGGGGAAAATCTGAAACACAAGAATGTGAAAGAGTCAATGTTGAAAAATTATACATGCACAGGACTTGAAAATAAAAAGTTTTAAAAAATGATCAGTAGCATTTATCTAAAACCATCAACAAGCATCATAGCTAAAGGGGACAAACTAGAACCATTTCCCATTGCGATCTGGGGTGAAACAAGATTGCCCATTATCTGAAACCAGAACTGGCTTGTGGCCGAATGGAAGCTATGGAGATAAGGACAACATTCTGTAGGCCTTGCCCCTCAGTTTCTCTCCATGTCCACGGGGCAGTTACAATATGGTGAACTGTTATTCACCCCTGTTTTGCAGCTGCTGAATAACCCTTGGAACAATCATAGCTTAAAGAATTCCGGGGGGATTCTGGCCAAATCCACCAAGGACATGTTATCCATATACTTGAACTAGCCACTCCAGGAGTAAAGCTTCACTCCTGACAGACTCGGGCAGGACTGGTCCCCTTCTGGGTACACTCAAGAAAGTGAAGTCAGTCCTGCTGGCATTTGGCTACCTGGGTTCCCTGGGGTATTTAAGTCACAATAGCTCGATACCCAGATTGCAGTCTCCCCATGGAGAGGACCTTCTTCCTCTAACTTCCTGCTTGGGACTTGCCGAGCTGTGACTCCGGGTTCCCCAGCCCGAGGTCGGCCAAGTTGGTGCTTCCCCGAATCAGCAATGTATTCTTTCTTCTCTCCCCCTCTAGTCTATATAAATCTTTGTACTGGACTAGTTCTATGAATCATAGGATACGTTAAGTGCTTTTGCTGTGAGAAGTGCACTGTCCATTACTCTTTTCCTTTTTTATAATTCATTGTTCTTAAACATTTCCATACAACCTGGTATTTCAGGTCTTGTGGGAGCGAGCCATTCTGAGGTGTGAATCATAAATCTTAACAATAGTATATGATTTTGGGGAATCTATCTGCTAAGGGAAAGTCAGGAACTATATGAACACAATGCTAAAACACTTCCCACACAAATAAAGTCAGATCTAATCAGTTGGAAACATATCAAGTGCTCATGGGTAGGCCAAGCGAATATAATAAAAATGGCAGGACTGCCTAAATTAATCTACTTATTTAGTGTCATACAAAGCAAACTCCCAAGGAATTATTTTACAGACGTAGAAGCAATAATAACACTGTAAACCTGAAAACCAAAAGGTGAAGAATTTCAAGGGAATTAATGAAAAAAAAATGCCAGTGAAGGTGACCTAACTGTGGCAGACTTAAAACTATGTTATATAGCAGCGGACATCAAAACCTTTTGGTACTAGCTAAGAAGTAGAGTAGTCAATCAGGGGAGTAGCTTAGGATCACAGGACAAAATAATCAATAATTCTAGCACTCTGGTGTTTGATAAACTGAAGGACCCCAGCTTTTGGGATAAGAACTCATTAACTTACAAAAACTGCTGGGAAAATTGGAAACTAGTATGGCAGAAACTAGCCATGGACCCACTTCAAACACCACATAACAAGTTAAGTTCAAAATGTGTTCATGATTTAGACATTGTGATTTTATAAGTTCAAGAACATAAGAAGCTTTACTTCTCAGCTCTAAGGAAAAGGAAGGAATTTGTGACCAAAGAAAAACGAGTTCATCAATGAACCCAAAATAGATCATTTTGATAATATTAAGTTAAAAAGTTTGGTACCAAAAAAAGTAATGCAGACAACATTAGCAAGGAAGCAATACATTGGGAAAACATTTTTACCTTTAAGGGTTCTGATAAAGGCCTCAATTCTAATATATATTAAGAACTGATACAAATTAATCAGAATCCAAGCCATTCTCCAATTGATAAATAGTCAAAGGATATAGACAGACAATTTTAAGATGAAGAAATAAAACGATTTCTAGTTATATGAAAAGATGCTCTAAATCACTATTGGTTAGAGAATTGCAAATGAAGACACCTCTGAGACACCACTACACACCTCGGAGATTGGCTAACATGACAGGATATATGATAATGAAGAATGTTGGAGGGCATGTGGGGAACCTGGGACACTGATACATTGTTGGTGGAACTGTGAAAGACTCCAACCATTCTGGAGAGCGATTGGAACTATGCCCAAAGGGGTATCAAACTGTGCATATCCTCTGACCCAGCAGGGTTTCTATTGGGCTTATATACTAAAGCAGGGGTCCTCAAACTGTGGTCCGCAGGCCAGATGCGGCTCGCTGAGGACATTTATGCGGCCCGCGGGATTATGGCAAAATCAGACCAGAAGTTACATTCGACCTAAACTCGCGTTAGCGACGCACACTTCTGGCACTGGGCTGAGGTGGAGACAGAGTGTGAGGCGATGCCGAGGTGAGGTGAGTTCCCAGGCCAGGGTGTGTGGTGTGGGGCAGGGAGAGAGATGCAGAAGACGGAGAACTGCTGGCCCGCGGCCTTGTACAGTAATGGCAGCCACCCCAAGGTGATGGGGTCTCCAAAGTGAACCCAAGACCCACCATCTTGGAATTCTGGATCCCTTGCGGTTCCAGATCACTCTGGAGACTCCCTGCCTTGGGGTTCCAAAGTGATCCGGAACCCCAAGACGGGGGTCTCCAGAGTGAACTGGAACCCCTAGACATGGCTCTCCAATTGGTCTGGAGCCACAAGACAGGGGTCTCTGAAAAACGCCAGACGGGGAGGGAGATGGCACCAAGGGATCTGCCACCCCAAAGGGTGGAGAAGTGCCCCAGATCACGAGTCCACACCTGAGACCAGGCCCCATCAAACAGGACACCGAGACCCTGGAAACCCATGTCTCTCATTTGACCTTGAGCTGTGACCTCTCAAGGACTCTTGTTCTTAGCAATGTTGAACATTAGTAAAGAGGGTAGGAACCACTGTGTCTCAGTGACAGACTAAACAAGAAAACAAATTCCCTCAGGGGAACTCACAATTAAGCAGGAGAAAGGAAATCCTTCATGAGGCAGCTCAAAGTTCATTGCCTGGTGGGCTAGACTGAACAGAGGTAGCTTGAGCAAGGAGGAAGATGCCATTACCGGAAGGCCCTATGAGGGATAGTCATACTGGGGGGTCCGGGGGCGGTGGGGGGGTGGCACTGAGCCCGGAGGGGTCTTTAGCCAGAATTGTCATAGGAAGCTTATCTTTGCCAAGGGAAAATGTAGACAGCGACAGAGAGACAGAGACAGAGAATGGAAAAAACCGAGAGAGAAGACAGACAGAGACAAAAAGAGTTAGAGAGAGACAGAGAGAGACAGAGACAGGAGATAGACTGGCAGAGGAAGACACAGGGACGAAAAGAGGCAGATCAAGACAGAGAGAGAAAGAGACAGAGAGTCTGATACTGATACAGAGAGAGAGAGATACAGAGAAAGACAAAGACAGACAGAGAAGGAGGGGGATAAAGATACACAGACAGAGACAGAGAGATAGAGAGACAGAGAAAGACAGAGACAGAAAGAGGCAAAGACATAGACAAAGAGACAGATAAAGAAATAGAAGCGGACAGAGACGAGAGAGACAGAGACAGAGAACGAGAGAGGAGCCAGAGGGAGAAACAGTGAGACAGAGAGAGACAAAGATCCACGGTGAGAGACAGAGAAAGAGAGACAAGAGACAAAGACACACAGAGACAGAGGCAAGGAGACAGGGACAGAGACAGAGAGACAAGTACAGACAGGAGACAGAGACACACATAGAGAGATAGAAAAATAGAGATAGAGACTCCTGCACACACAGAAAGAGAAAGAAAGAGACAGGGAGACATAGAAAAAAGAGAGAGAGACAGAGACAGAGAGAAAAGAGACAGAAACATACAGAGACAGAAATTCAGAAAGAGACAGAGAGAGACAGAGACAGATCAAGGCAGAGAGACAGAGACAAAATGAGAGACAGAGATTGAGAGAGACAGAGACAGAGACATAGAGAGACAAGGACAGAGAGATAAGTTACAGAGATACACACACAGAGAGACAGAAAGACACACAGGCAGAGAAAGAAACACACACAGACACACCAAGAGAGAGAGACAGACAGTAAAAGAGAGAGGGACACACAGAGACAGGAGACAGATACACACAGAGAGAGACAGAGATAAACAAGTAAGACAGAGTAAGAGACAGAGAGACAAAGAGACAGAGAGACAGGTGACAGAGAAACACACACATACACATGCCGACAGAAAGTCAAGGAGACACAGAGAAAAACACAGAGAGACAAAGGCACAGAAGAGGGAAGATAGTGAAAGAGACAAAGAGAAAGACAGACAGACAGACAGAGAGAGAGAGAGAGAGAGAGAGAGAGAGAGAGAAGACAGAGAGACAGAAAGAGACAGAGACAGAAACAAAGACAGAGAGACAGAAAGAGAAGAGACACACAAAGACACAGACACACAGATAACTAGAGATAATATGCATTTACATATCAAATTCTTGAAAACAGGGAATGTTTCACCTTTGGCCTTGTGTTCCCAGCACTCAGTAAAGAGCCTGCAAATTATAGGCTCTCCGTGCTGACAGAGCTGTTGCTGTTGCCTTCCAGTCACCTCCTGCCTCATTTCCCTCATCCCTGAAGGTCTTCGATGTGACTAAAGGGGGCTCCTAGTCACAGACTTGGGCCCAGAGGAAATCCTGGAGGCCATCTAGTCCTCTCCTTCATTTGACAGAGACCGAGGAAGATGAAGAGATTTGCCTGAGATGAAGAGGCTGGGAAATGTCTGAGGCAGGATTTGAATCCAAGTCTTCCTGACTCCAAGGTTAGGGGTATATCTAGCAGATGTAATCAAAAACTTTTTATTTTGTGATCAATAATGGTCTCTAGTTCATCTTTGGTCACAAATTTCTTCCTCCTCCACCAGTCTGAGAAATA
The DNA here is from genome assembly GCF_016432865.1 of Antechinus flavipes. Taxonomy (NCBI): domain Eukaryota; kingdom Metazoa; phylum Chordata; class Mammalia; order Dasyuromorphia; family Dasyuridae; genus Antechinus; species Antechinus flavipes. The sequence goes on along the minus strand of NC_067404.1, from coordinate 29,491,326 downwards.
AACTATCCTATGTTCCTCTAATTTATTTATAACCTCGTTCTTTATGCCTAAATCATGGACCCATTTTGATCTTATCTTGGTGTAAGCTGGCTCAGTGGCTGCTGAGTGGGTCCTCTGAGTGAAAATCCAGAAATTTAAAGGGGATTTAAAATGAGCCAAAATGCAATACCAGGCTTTGGACACCAGATGGCAGATTGAATGTGTAATATCGGAGTAATTCTCTGACTCTGCTCGCTAGCTTGTTCTCTCTCTCTCTGTCTCTCTCTCTGTCTCTCTCTCTCTCTGTCTGCCTCTCTCCATTTGTCTCTCTCTTTCTCTGCATCTCTCACTTCCTCTTGTCTTCTTTGTCTTTCTGTCTGTGTGTGTATGTGTGTGTCTCTCTGTCATCTATCTCTCTGTCTCTGTGTCTCTGTGTCTCTCTGTCTCTCAGTCTCTGTGTCTCTCTCTCTTTATCTTTATCTTAATGTCTCTCTCTCTGTTTGCATGTGCGTGCGTGTATGTGAGTGAGTGAGTGAGTGTGTGTGTGTGTGTGTGTGCGAGTATATGTGTGTGTCTGTCTGCTGTTTCTCTGTCTGCCTAGAGTAGGACAATGACTGGCACACAGTAGGTGCCATAAATCCCAGTTATGATCCATCAATGTAAAGAGCTTTGCGCAGCCAATGGCTCACAGCAGGTGGTATAAATGCTCACCTTTTGGATGAATTTCTGTGAATTCCCTTCTACATTCTACATGACTGGTTCCTAGTAGGGACTATCAATGCTAGTTATTATTATTATTCAATAAAAAGCCTTTAGCACCATGACTGTGACACAGTAGGCAGTATTTCAATGTAAGGCATTATTTCTCTATGGAAATTGCTTGGAACAGGGAAAGGCACCTATTTGGCCGTATAAAAATACTAGGTGTGACAAATAGAGAGAGAGTGTTTCACGTGGTGCCTTTCCTATAGTAGGTAGTATCAAATTCTAGTTATGATTATTCTTTTCCGTATAATGCTTGCACAATCACAGGAAATAATGGCTACAAAGGCTAGATATTTTTCTTAATATCTGCAATGTTCGTTGCAAAATGATTGGCACTGAGTAGGTGCTATAATGTCAACCATCTGTATGAATAAATGTCCATTTCCAAAGGCATTTCTTGGCACAGAGTAGGTGCCATAAATCCCAGTCATAATCAACATATTGGAAATGTCTGAAAGAGGGAATGGCTCACAGCAGGTGGTATAAAGACCAACTCTCTATGACTTTCTCTGAATTCCCTTCTAGAAGGACTGCACATTTAGGGTACCTAAATGGCAGTTATTATCATTCCTAAATAGCGAGCCCGTAGCACAAGGACTGCCACACGGGAGGCAGGATGTCCATGTGAGCTATTATTTCTCTAAGGAAAGTCTTGAGAAGAGTGACAGGCACAAATGGGGCAGGAGGGAAAGACTAGATCTGGGAATCTAGGCATAGGGTTTCACGGGGTTACTGGCACATTGTAGGGAGGAGAGAGTGCTAGGTGTGAGGAGTCAGTTGTGTACAGTGATTGGAAGAGTGCCCGGAAAATCAAAAAGGCTATGAATGTTCTGAACCCTAGCTGAGGGAAAGGCAGGTCAATTCCCTGAGAGGCTCAGCAGCTGTGGGGTGTGAGCCTTGAGGGAGCTGTGGGGCAGCCTTTCCTGAGGCAGTGGGGCTTGTGGCCTGGGAAGGAAATCCAGTGGAGGCAGAGAGAAGAGGAGAGAGGCGAGAGAACGCAAAGGCCTCTCGGTGGGGAGCTAAGGGAACACAAGGGACTCTCTGGGAAGAGGTCAGAGAAGGGGAGCTGCTTCCCCTTGGGGAGGTGATTGAACACAGCTGCGGCTCTGTGGGGAGGGGAGAGAAGGGCAACTGCCCCCGGGTCGGGAGGTCAGAGAGACTGCAACCACCGCTCTGTGGAGACGGCAGAGAACAGCCACTGCCTCTCAGGCTCCTTGCATCATCATCATCCCCTCAAAGCAAGAGGTCCATTCTACGGGCCCGAGTTCCACCTCCAGCAGCCACTGGCAGGAGGTTCCTGGACCACAACAGCAGGATGTCAAGGTTAGCTCTTCTTTTTCTAGGGAAAGGGCTTCCAAGAGGGACAAGCACCTACTTGGCAGGATGGAACTATTAGCTCTTGGACTAGAGCGAGCGCGTTTCCCATGCTTCCTGGCACACAGTAGGGGGTATCCAATGCTACCTCCCAGTAGTCCTTTCTGCAGATTACTTGCAAGAGTAATTGGAACGTAGTAGGGGCTGTATGCTAGCTATTATTATTCATATCTGGAAAGATTTTGTAAAAGGAATGGCCAAGAGTATGTAGTAGAACGGGAATCTGTTCCTATTAATAAAAGTACACTGAGTAGGACAATGACTGGCACACAGTAGGGGCCATAAATCCCAGTTATGACCAAACAATGGAAAGTGCTTTACACAGTGACTGGCCTACAGCAGGTGTAGAAATGCTCACATGTCATAGGAATAAAAGGACTTTTCCTTAAAATAGTCAGGAGCATATATTTAAAACCTTCAGTAAGCATCATATGCAATGGGGAAAAACTGGAACCTTTCCCAGTAAGATCTGGAGTGAAGCAAGGTTGCCCACTATCACCATTATTATTCAATATTGTATTAGAAACACTAGCCTCTGCAATAAGAGACGAGAAAGAGATTAAAGGAATTAGAGTAGGCAATGAGGAAACCAAACTATCACTCTTTGCAGATGATATGATGGTATACCTAGAGAACCCCAGAGATTCTACGAAAAAGCTATTAGAAATAATTCATAATTTTAGCAAAGTAGCAGGATACTTGCTAAATGGGGATAAATCCCCATAAATCCTCAGCATTTTTATATACCACCAACAAAATCCAAGAGCAAGAGATACAAAGAGAAATTCCATTCAAAATAACTGTTGATAGCATAAAATATTTGGAAATCTACCTACCAAAGGAAAGTCAGGAATTATTTGAGCAAAATTACAAAAAAGTTTCCATACAAATAAAGTCAGACTTAAATAATTGGAAAAATATTAAGTGCTCTTGGATAGGCCGAGCGAATATAATAAAGATGACAATACTCCCTAAACTAATCTATTTATTTAGTGCTATACCAATCAGACTTCCAAGAAAATATTTTAATGATTTAGAAAAAATAACAACAAAATTCATATGGAACAATAAAAAGTCGAGAATCTCAAGGGAATTAATCAAAAAAAATCAAATGAAGGTGGTCTAGCTGTACTTGATCTAAAATTATATTATAAAGCAGCAGTCACCAAAACCATTTGGTATTGGGTAAGAAATAGATGAGTTGATCAGTGGAAAAGGTTAGGTTCACAAGACAGAATAGTCAACTATAGCAATCTAGTGTTTGACAAACCCAAAGATTCTAACTTTTGGGATAAGATTTCATTATTTGATAAAAATACTGGGATAACTGGAAATTAGTATGGCAGAAATTAGGCATGGACCCACACTTAACACCGTATACCAAGATAAGGTCAAAATGGGTCCATGACCTAGGCATAAAGAACGAGATTATAAATAAATTAGAGGAACATAGGATAGTTTATCTCTCAGACTTGTGGAGGAGAAAGAAATTTGTGACCAAAGATGAACTAGAGACCATTACTGATCACAAAATAGAAAATTTTGATTATATCAAATTAAAAAGCCTTTGTACAAACAGAACGAATGCAAACAAGATTAGTAGGGAAGCAACAAACTGGGAAAACATCTTCACAGTTAAAGGTTCTGATAAAGGCCTCATTTCCAAAATATATAGAGAACTGACTCAAATTTATAAAAAAACAACCCATTCTCCAATTGATAAATGGTCAAAGGATATGAACAGACAATTTTCAGAGGATGAAATTGAAACTATTACCACTCACATGAAAGAGTGTTCCAAATCACTATTGATCAGAGAAATGCAAATTAAGACAACTCTGAGATATCACTACACACCTGTCAGATTGGCTAAGATGACAGGAAAAAATAATGATGAATGTTGGAGGGGATGCGAGAAAACAGGGACACTGATGCATTGTTGGTGGAGTTGTGAACGAACCCAACCATTCTGGAGAGCAATCTGGAATTATGCCCAAAAAGTTATCAAAATGTGCATACCCTTTGATCCAGCAGTGTTTCTATTGGGCTTATACCCCAAAGAGATACTAAAAAAGGGAAAGGGACCTGTATGTGCCAAAATGTTTGTAGCAGCCCTGTTTGTAGTGGCTAGAAACTGGAAAATGAATGGATGCCCATCCATTGGAGAATGGCTGGGTAAATTGTGGTATATGAATGTTATGGAATATTATTGTTCTGTAAGGAATGACCAGCAGGATGAATACAGAGAGGCTTGGAGAGACCTACATGGACTGATGCTAAGTAAGATGAGCAGAACCAGGAGATCATTATACACTTCGACAACGATATTGTATGAAGATGTATTCTGATGGAAGTGGATTTCTATGACAAAGAGACCTAACTGAGTTTCAATGGATAAATGATGGACAGAAACAGCTACACCCAAAGAAGGAACACTGGGAAATGAATGTGAACTATTTGCATTTTTGATTTTCTTCCTGAGTTATTTTTACCTTCTGAATCCAATTCTCCTTGTGCAACAGGAGAACTGTTTGGTTCTGCAAATATGTATTGTATTTAGGATATACTGCAACATATTTAACATATATAAGACTGCTTGCCATCTTGGGGGGAGGGTGGAAGGAGGGAGGGGAAAAAACGAAACATAAGTGAGTGCAAGGGATAATGTTGTAAAAAATTACCCTGGCATGGATTCTGTCAATACAAAGTTATTATTAAATAAAATAAAATTTAAATTAAAATAAAATAAAATAAAATAAAACTGAAAAAAAGAGAAATAATGTGAACATAAATAAAATTTCTCCCCCCCCTAAAAAAAAAGAAATGCTCACATGTTTTAGGACTTTCTGTGAATTCCGTTCTACACGGACTGGTCCATAGGAGGTACCATCAATGCTGCTAATTCAAATTAATCAATATACAGCCAATAGTACTGCGACTTTCCCACAGTAGGCAGCATATACATGTCAGCTCTTATTTACCGACGGAAATTGCTTAGAATTCGGACAGGCACCTACTTGGCAGGATGTAAATACTAGTCATTACTAATAGAGAGAGTGTTTCCCATGGTGAGCGACACGTATTGGGGGGGTATAAAGTGGTAGCTATGAATTTTAAGTGGTGTATATTGCTTGGATCCGTGACTGGAACATAATAGGGGCTATAAAGGCTAACTCTTATTATTAAAATCTGGAAAATTTTTTGCAAAATGACTGGCACATAGTAGGTGTTAAGAAATGCAAACGATTACTATTAATATATGGACTTTGCCTAGAATAAGGGTTGGCACAGAATAGGGGCCATAAGTCCCAGCCATGATCAGTAAAAGTATAGTGTCTTGTACGATGACCTTCACACATGCAGGTGGTGTAACTGCAGACTCTTTTTAGGAATTTTGGTGAGTTCCTTTCTACAATGACTAGCACAAAGTAGGCACGATAAAGGCTACTTATTATTATTAATAAATATGCAGCCTAACTTAGGACGGTGACTTTCACAAAGTAGGCAGTTTGCAAATGTCAGCTCTATGGAAAGAGCTTAGAACTGGGACAGGCACCTATTTGGCAACATGTAAATACTAACGATTACTAATATAGTGTTTTTCACATGGCGAGTGGCACATAGTAGGTGCCATAAAAGGATAGCTGTGATCACTAAATTGTGTACAATGCTTGGATCAATGACTGGAACGTAATTGGGATTATAACTGTTAGCTGTGGTGATCTTTTTCTTCTCAAAACGCTGCCGGTTTAGCTTAGAGCCCTCCAAATATCTCCCAATCCAAAGGTTCTGTCCTTCAGCCTCTGCCTCTGCTTTCTTCAGCCTCCAACCAGCACAGAGATGGAATGAATCTCTTGTCTCCTTCACTTGGGGCTCGGCTAGCTTTCTGGTGAGTCTTTCAGACCGGCTTGGTCTCAGTGGGGGAAGTGCAGGAGCCCAGCCACCAACTACAGTGGTGTGAGATGAAGATGAATCTGGTTGTCCACTGAACTCTCCACTTGTAGCTTTATCCTCTGAAAACTCTTCTTCTGCCACCAGCCAGCCAAATGGAAAATATTCTGCCTTGCCTCGGAGAGAGGGCTTTTGGTGTAATTCCGCTGAAATCTCTCAAAGTGCTCTGTGTCTGCACCAGAGTGCTCCTCTCCAATGCAGCTGAACTCTCTTCTGACCAGCCAGCCAAGTGGAATATATTCTTGAATAGCTCTCTCTTCACTGGCCTTATATCTGAATCTTCTGAGAGAATGGGATTATGCGTTTTCTCCCATGGTACAGTCTGGCCCTAAGAGCTTTAAGGGAGGTGTGAATTCACAAAGGTACAAGGTTTACTTTGTGAATCTGGCAAACTTGTGAACTCTGATGAGTAAAGGTGTAAACACAAGCATTGTACTAATTAGTTCTACTTAGTACCTTGTTTCAGGTTCTGGCCCAAAACATCTTCTTGTAAGTTTAGATCAACTCTAATTAGTTAGCAGTTTGTAAAGATTCCAACAGTTAGCCCTTACTCTTAATATCTGGAAAGTTTTGTTTTGTTTTGTTTTGTTTCAGAATGACTGGCACAAAGGATGTTTGTGGCAGCCCTCTTGGTAGTGGCCAGAAACTAGAAACTGAGTGGATGCTCATCAATTGGAGAATGGCTGAATAAATTGTGGCATATGAATTTTTTTCCTTTCCTTTTTTATCTTGGGTGCATTGTTTGTTTGTTTGTTTGTTTTAATAATTATAACTTTTTATTGACAGAACCCATGCCAGGGTAATTTTTTACAACATTATCCCTTGCACGCACTTCTGTTCTGATTTTTCCCCTCCCTCCCTCCACCCCCTGCCCCAGAAGGCAAGCAGTCCTATACATGTTAAATATGTCACAGTATATCCTAGATACAATATATGTGTGCAGAACCGAACAGTTCTCTTGGCACACAGGAAGAATTAGATTCAGAAGGTAAAAATAACCCGGGGGGGGGGAACAAACATGCAAACCGTTTACATTCATTTCCCAGTGTTCTTTCTTTGGGTGTAGCTGCTTCTGTCCATCCTTGATCAGTTGAAACTGAGTTAGATCTTCTCTGTGTCGAAGAAATCCACTTGCATCAGAACAGATCCTCATACAGTCGTTGTTGAAGTATATAATGGTCTCCTGGTTCTGCTCATTTGCCTCAGCATCAGTTCCTGTAAGTCTCTCCAGTCCTCTCTGTATTCATCCTGCTGGTTGTTTCTTACACAACAGTAATATTCCATAACATTGCTATACCACAATTTACCCAGCCATTCTCCAATTGATGGGCATCCATTCATTTTCCAGTTTCCAGCCACTACAAACAGGGCCGCCACAAACATTTTGGCACGTACAGGTCCCTTTCCCTTCTTTAGTATCTCTTTGGGGTATGAGCCCAGTAGTAGCACTGCCAGATGAAAGGGTGTGCAGAGTTTGATAACTCTTGGGGCATAATTCCAGATTGCTCTCCAGAATGGTTGGATTCCTTCACAACTCCAGCAACAGTGCATCAGTGTCCCAGTTTTCCCGCATCATTATTTTTTTCCCGTCATCTTAGCCAGTCTGACAGGTGTGTAGTGGTATCTCAGAGTTGTCTTAATCTGCATTTCTCTGATCAATAGTGATTTGGAAGATTCTTTCATATGAGTGGTAATGGCTTCAATTTCATCATCGTAAAATTGTCTGTTCATATCCTTTGACCATTTATCAATTGGGAGGATGGCTTGATTTCTTATAAATTAGAGTCAATTCTCTATATATTTTGGAAATGAGGCCTTGATCAGGACCTTTACCTGTGAAGATGTTTTCCCAGTCTGTTGCTTCCCTTCTGATCTTGTTCGCATTACTTTTGTTTGTACAAAGGCATTTTCATTTGATATAATCAAAATTTTCTATTTTGTGATCAATAATGGTCTCTAGTTCATCTTTGGTCACAGATTTCTTCCTCCTCCACAAGTCTGAGAGATAAACTATCCTATGTTCCTCGAATTTATTTATAACCTCGTTCTTTATGCCTAAATCATGGACCCATTTTGATCTTATCTTGGTGTACGCTGGCTCAGTGGCTGCTGAGTGGGTCCTCTGAGTGAAAATCCAGAAATTTAAAGGGGATTTAAAATGAGTCAAAATGCAATACCAGGCTTTGGACACCAGATGGCAGATTGAACGTGTAATATCTGAGTAATTCTCTGACTCTGCTCACTAGCTCGTTCTCTCTCTCTCTCTCTTTCTCTCTCTCTCTCTCTTTCTGTCTGCCTCTCTCCATTTGTCTCTCTCTTTCTCTGCGTCTCTCACTTCCTCTTGTCTTCTTTGTCTTTCTGTCTGTGTGTGTATGTGTGTGTCTCTCTGTCATCTATCTCTGTGTCTCTGAGTCTCTATGTCTCTCAATCTCTGTGTCTCTCTTTTTATCTTTATCTTAATGTCTGTCTCTCTGTTTGCATGTGCGTGCGTGTATGTGAGTGAGTGTATGTGTGTGTGTGTGCGTGCGCGTGTATGTGTGTGTCTGTCTGCTGTTTCTCTGTCTGCCTGTTTCCGTCTCTGTCTCTTTCTCTGTCTTGGTCTACATTTCCCATTACTAAAGATCTGCTTAAGAAGAAAATTGCTGCTAAATTCCCTTCAGGACTAAGGCCACTCAATGTGACTCTTGCAACTAAAACCCTAGGAAAAAACAAATTAAAAAACCCCCCAATTTAATACCAAACTGGAAATTCTGAAAATAAATGGGGAGATTAATAAAATTGAAAATAAGAAAATTATTGAATTAATAACTAAGAGTTGGTTTTATGGAACAAACAAGAAAATACAAAAACTTTTAGTTAATTTGATTAGAAAAAGCACAAAGAGCAAATGAAAATGTTAGTCTCAAAAATGAAAAGGAAGAATTTTCCACCGATGAAGAGGAAATTAGAGCAATGATTAGGAGTTATTTTGCCCAACTATATGTCAATAGATTTGATAATCTAGGTGAAACGGAGGAATACTTACCAAAATCTAGGTTGCCCAGATTAACAGAAGAGGAAATAAATTACATAAATAGTCCCATTTTAGGAAAAAATAGAACAAGCTTGAAATCAACTCCCTGGGAAAAAAATCTTCAGGGTTAGATGGATTTATATGTGAATTCCACCAAAAACTAAAGAAAAATTAATTCCAATACGATGCAAACTATATGACAAAATAGAGACAGAAGAGAAATTCCTTTTATGACACAGATATGGTGCTGAAACTAGGGGTAGATGAAAACAGAGAAAGAAAATTATGGACCAATTTCCCTAAAGAATATTGATGCAAAAATTTTAAATAAAATATTAGCAAAGAGATTACAGAAAGACAGTGAAGCTGGCCTAGGTATACCAGATCTAAAACTCTATTACAAAGCAGTGGTCATCAAAACCATTTGGTCCTGGCTCAGAAGTAGCGTAGTCGATCAGTGGAATGGGTTAGGATCACAGGACAAAATAGTCAATAAACGACAGCAATCTAGTATCGCAATCCCAAAACCCAGCTTTTGGGATAAGAACTCACTACATGACAAAAACTACTGGGAAAATTGAAAACAAGTATGGCAGAAACTACCCAGGGACACACACCTAACGCCACATGCCAAGATAAGGTCAAAATGGGTTCATGATTTAGATATAAAGGCTGATAGTATAAGCAAATTAGGAGAACATGGGATAGTTTACCTCAGATCTGTGGAGAAGGAAGGAATGTGTCCCAAGAAGAACTCAAACTCATAATTGAACACCAAAGAGATAATTTTGATGACAGTAAATTAAAATTTTTTGTACAAACAAAACAAATGCAGACAAGATCAGAAGGGAAACAATACACGGGGAAAACATTTTTACATTTAAGGGTTCTGATAAAGGGCCCATTTCTAAAACAGAGAACTGATTCAAATTTATCAGAATGCAAACCATGTTCCAACTGATAAACGGTCAAAGGATAGGACCACACAATTTTCATATGAAGAAATTAAAAACATTTCTAATCATATGCAAAGATGCTCCCAATCACTATCGATCAGAGAAATGCACATTAAGACACCTCTGAGACACCACTACACAACTCGGAGATTGGCCAAGATGACAGGAAATAGGATAATGATGAATGTTGGAGGGGATGTGGGAAAACTGGGACGCTGGTACATCGTTAGTGGAACTGTGAACGGATCCAACCAAAAGAGAGAGCAATTTGGAATTAAGCCCAAAAAGCTTCTCAAACTCTGCCTACCCTTTGACTCGGCAGTGTTTCTATTGGGCTTAATTAATTATTCTGTAGCAGCATATCAGCAAATTGCTGCTAATGCTATCAAAGCGTGGGCTTCTCTCCACAATAAAGATGAAAAAGGGGGGGCCTTCACAAAAATAACACAAGGGCCAAATGAACCCTTCGCTGACTTTGTGGGATGCTTGCAGACAGCTATCACAAGAACAAATGAAGAACTAGCAATTTGGAACTAGGCCCACAGCTATCACAAGAACAAATGGAGAAAATGCAATAACAGACATTTTGATAAGGCAACTTGCTAAGGAAAATGCTAATGAGGTTTGCAGAAGAATTATACTAGGACTGCACAAGGATGCTCCTTTAGAGGAGCTCATAAGACGTTGTGCCACAGTGGGCACAGGTGCCTTTTATAGCCAGGCTATGATGCAGACTTCCCAAAATCCAAACATGAGAAGACAGAGTCCCTCCTGGAAAGGGACTTCCAGAGAGACTCGTAGATGTTTTCAGTGTGGAAAAGTAGGACATCTGAAAGCTCAATGTTGGTATAGAGATAGAATGGGAAAACAGGGTGGGAGAACAAGACCTAATACCCCATGTCCAAAATGCAACAGAGGATTCCATTGGGCCTCAGAATGTAGACAGATTCAGGGAAACGGGATGAGGGGCCCAGCCCCAGGGCCCAAGGCAAAAATCACTTGGGGCATGATGGCAGCTAATGGTGCACCCAGAGAGTGCCTAGAAGTCCAGTACCCAGACATGACCAATCAGCCAGAAAGCCATATGATGGGAGAAGGGGATTACACAGTCAACCAGCCAGGAAGCAACCTGATGGCAGAAAGGAATTACAATTAGGGAGAATAGAGCTGTATGCAGCTGGGACAACTGAGATACCCCCTGGAGAGGTGAAATCTGTTCCTCTCCAGCCTATGAATCCCTTACCTCCAGGCACAGTAGGCTTGACCATTTCACCTCCTTTTTGTACGTACAAAACAGTGTCCATCCACACACTGATGTGGGAAACTGGGGAATGTGTAGATAATATCCTAGTCACTAATACAGGTAGACAATGTGTGATTTATCACCCAGGAGAAGTAGTAGCATCAGGTTTACTCATACAGAATCCTAATAAGCAACCTGGTGATAGTCACCCAGATTCTGGCTCCAGACCAGAAAAACCAGAAATATACTGGACAGCAGCTGTAACAGCTGACCGACCTATGCTCAAGATCTATATAAATGGCATACCATTGGAAGGATTGGTAGACACAGGTGCAGATTGTACAGTTATTAGAGGTGCCAGTTGGCCCAGTCACTGGCCAAAGATTAAAGCAGACACCTATATGTCTGGAGTAGGAGGATCAATAGCAGCTGAAGTTAGTGCTGCCCCTATGAGATGGACTTTTGAAGGCAAAACAGGAGTTTTTACTCCTTTTATAGTTGAAAAAATCCCCATCAATCTGTGGGGAAGAGACGTTTTACAACAATTGGGGTTAAAAATGAGTACTTCGGTTTTTTAAGCAGGGCTGCTGTTGAAGGCCTCCCAACACTTTCACCTGTTCCTATCCAATGGAAAACTGATACACCAGTGTGGATAGAACAGTGGCCCTTAGGTAGCGATAAAATTCAGGCCTTATTAGATAGAGTACAGGAGCAGCTTGAACAAGGGCATTTACAACCTTCTCTAAGTCCTTGGAATTCCCCAGTGTTCATTGTAAAAAAGAAATCGGGAAAATGGAGGATGCTCACTGATTTAAGAAAAGTGAATGAACAGATGGAAACTATGGGAACTCTTCAGCCTGGACTTCCATCTCCTACTCAATTGCCTAGAGAGTGGCCTCTTTGGGTCATCGATGTTAAGGATTGTTTCTACTCTATCCCTCTGGATAAGGAGGATATGAAAAGATTTGCTTTTTCAGTGCCCAGCGTTAACTTAGCTGAGCCTTATAAAAGATATGAATGGATAGTTTTGCCACAGGGAATGAAAAACAGCCGCACTATGTGTCAAATGTATGTTGCTGCTGCTCTTGCGCCAATAAGAAAAGCATTTCCAAAAGTTATGCTATTACATTATATGGATGATATATTGGGATGTGCACCTGAGGAACAAATGCTAGAAGCATGTCTACAAAAGACAATAGAAACACTAAGATACTACAAATTATACGTAGCTGAAGAGAAAATTCAAAGACATGCTCCTTTTCAATATTTAGGATATGAAGTATACCCTAAGGTGCTTACAGTACAAAAACTGTCCTTAAGAACAGAGAAGCTAAACACCTTAAATGATTTTCAGAAATTGATAGGAGATATCCAATGGATGCGACCAGTGTTAGTCTTGACTACCTATCAGTTACAACCATTATATGATATTTTAAGGGGAGACAGTGCTTTAAATTCACCACTCCAGCTTACAAAAGAAGCTCAAGAGGCTTTGAGAGAAGTTGAACTGGCTTTATCCAATGTGGTTGAAAGAGTCACTCAAAAACCCCTGGAAATATCAGTTTTTGCCACACAAGAGGCACCCACAGTAGTCCTTCATCAAGGAGACAGTGTGATAGAGTGGGTGAACCTCCCGGCACAACCAGAACAAAGCCTTACTCCTTACCCAGTGCTTGTGGCTAGAATTTTGTTAAAGGCCATTAAGCGAGCAGTACAATTATCTGGGGCAAGACTTGATAAGATATACACCTTTTACACCAATACACAAATTAATGTGTGTTGTGAGACCATCCCAGAGTGGCAAATTTTATTAGCCATGGCTCCAAATTTTACACATGGGTCTCCATTAAAGATAACCAGACTTTTACATAATTGGCGATGGATTCTTGAAGAAAAAGTTTCTAAAGTTCCTCTTAAAGGACCAACTATCTTTACAGATGTGTCCAAACACAATATTTGCGCTGTATACTCTCATGACTTAACAATAAACAGAGTAGTCAGAACTCCTTTTCAGTCCACTCAGCAGAACGAATTATATGCGATCATGTTAGCTCTCACTTATTACCCAGGCAACATAAATATAATATCTGATTCAGCCTATTCAGTAGGTGTGGTACAAAGAATTGCCACAGCCCAAATAAAATTCGTAGCTTCCAATATATATCAGCTCTTTAAGGAAATTCAGGAGCAAGTGAGAAAACATCCAGGAAAGATTTATATCTTGCATGTCCACTCACATAGTGGACTCCCAGGCCCTATTTTTGATGGGAATTCAAAGGCAGATAGCCTTTTAACTATGTTAGCCAGTACACCTTTATATCAGGAGGCCCAGGAATCCCATTCTAAATACCATCAGGCTGCTCGAGCTTTGCGTTTACAATTTGGGATTACAAAAGAGGAAGCTAGGAGCATAGGAAAAAGCTGTACAGCTTGCCTTCCCTTCCACGCTCCTACACTGCCTCCAGGGAAGAACCCTCGTGGTTTGAGACCCAATGAAATCTGGCAAATGGATGTGACCCATTGTAAATCTTTTGGTCGTCTGTCTTTTATCCATGTTGTGGTAGACACCTTTTCAGGATTCACTTTTGCCATACCAGCAGCAAAAGAGACAGCCCGAGTGGTCACTGAATTCCTTACGCAAGCATTCACAATTATGGGTGTGCCACAAGAAATAAAAACAGATAATGGACCGGCATATACCTCCAAACATTTTGAACACTTTTTTGCACAGTCTAAGATTTTACACATCATTGGCATACCCTTTAATCCTCAAGGACAGGCAATAGTAGAGAGGAGAAACAGAGACATTAAGACGCTGCTCCAAAAACAAAAGAAAGGGGGAGCCACAGGTAACCCTAGAGAGCTTCTAAATCTACCTCTTTATACTATTAACTTGTTGATTTTTGACAAAGATGCACTGGCTCCGGCAGACAGGTTTTATAACCCACCGGAAGGGCAGTGTCCAGTGCGAGCAGCTCCACTATCTTTAGATAATCGCCAGGTGATGTGGAGAGACCCAGAAAGTGGTGAATGGAAGGGACCAGATAGGCTAATTGCTTGGGAGAGAGGGTTTGCTTGTATCTCTACAGGTGGAGAAGGAATCAGATGGGTGCCAACGAGCCGTATTTGCCTTGTTCATCGCAGAGAGACAGAGCAGACCCTTGAAACGAAGAAGACCCAAGAAACATCGGGTGGTTCTGTTGCTGATTGTGCTCACCATTGAAAGAGTGTGGCAGTTATTGCATTTGTCTCATGGACATAGAAAATCAATGAACTTCAAAACCCTCAGAAATCACTGGATTCTCTGAGACATTAGATTGTTGTAGGACTTTAAATCCCTCAGGAATCATTGGATTCTTTGAGACATAAGACTTGAAAGTGCTCAGGAATCATTGGGTTCTCTGAGAAATGATATGACAGTTACAGGACTTCAAAATCTGCTGGAATCATTGGATTCCCTAAGACATAAAAAGACTTTTGCTGGACTTCAAAAACTTGGGAGGATCATTGGATTCCCTGCTATGTGAAGCAATGGACAATAGATTGGTTTTGGACTATCTCTTGGCTGCTGAAGAAGATGTATGTGTGACTGCTGTTTACATACTCTCTTTCTAGGACTTCTGGCAATCTTTTACAACACAATGTTGATTTATATTGTTTGTTATACCGTTAATTGGGTGAATAATTCATGTTTGTTACACCACATCAAGCCTGCACTGACTGTGGGGAGAGTCATCACTAATAGCCTCTGCGTTGTTGCTATGTGCTTGTGTAATACTTCCCACGCTGATGGGTTTGTGCATAATAAGACCCTTGAGCCGAGAAACCTGCTAACAACCCCCACTTCCCTTTGGTGCTTTTCATCTCCCTTCCTGAGATGTCAGGGAGGGCGTGATTATCTCCTTTTTAGAGTTTTCACCTCCCTTCCTGAGAAGTCAGGGGGGTCGTGATCACCTCCTTTTCGGTGCTTTCACCTCCTTTCCTGAGAAGTCAGGGAGGATGTGATCACCTCCCCTTGGGGGCTCTGACCTCCCTGAGGAGTCAGGGATGGCATGATCACCTGTGTTCTAAAACAAAAGAAAGCAGGAGATGTAATGGGCTGAGGCTTGAGTTGATGCACTGAGGTCCCAAGCACATGAGGCTAAATAGTAATTGGACCATACTCTATTAATATATAATCTTGGAGAAAGAATGGCCCCCGCCCACTCTTTGTGCAAGTCCTGATGTGTTATTTAGGAAATGACGATTTTGGTGGGTGGAGGCAGGGGAGTGGAAAAGGAAGGGGAAGGAGAGAATTTTGGGATTGCCATTGCCACGGTTGGCTCAGCTCATATCTCTCTCTGTTAGCTGATTTCCTGTTGCAGCTGCCCATATTGCTATCGCAATCTTTCTTGCCTATATTTGCTATCACAATCTTTATTCACCTCTTCACTTGAATAAAGACTGAAGATTTTTCCCTTAACCTGAGTTCCTGACTCCGGCTGATTTTAAATACGTGATCATTACAGATGCCCATCAATTGGAGAATGGCTGGGTAAATTGTGGTATATGAATGTTATCGAATATTATTGTTCTGTAAGAAATGACCAGCAGGATGAATACAGAAAGGACTGGCGAGACTTACATGAACTGATGCTAAGTGAAATGAGCAGAACCAGGAGATCATTATACACTTCGACAACGATATTGTATGAGGACGTATTTTGATGGAAGTGGATTTCTTTGACAAAGAGACCTAACTGAGTTTCAATTGATAAATGACGGACAGAAGCAGCTACACCCAAAGAAAGAACACTGGGAAACGAATGTGAACTATCTGCATTTTTGTTTTTCTTCCCGGGTTATTTCTACCTTCTGAATCCAATTCTGCCTGTGCAACAAGAGAACTGTTCGGTTCTGCAAACATATATTTTATCGAGGATATACTGCAACATGTCTAACATATATAAAACTGCTTGCCATCTAGGGGAGGGGGTGGAGGGAGGGAGGGGAAAATTCGGAACAGAAACGAGTGCAAGGGATAATGTTGTAAAAGAATTACTCTGGCATGGATTTTGTCAATATAAAGTAATTATTAAATAAAAAAATAAAAATAAAAAAATAAAAAAATAAAATTTAATATTCCATTATATTCATGTTGTTTATTTGACTACCAGTGCTAGCTGTCAAGGGGAGTAAGCCCTCCCCCATTCCCGCTGTATTCCAGGATCTTCTCTTAAGAGGAACTAGGACTTGTAATCCATAGGTTTGACAAGGGTGTAGACATGGTTTCTAAGTGTTTATGTGACAGCATACTTACAGAAGGTCTCAATAACCTTTCATGAGGGGGTGATGATTATGTTTAAACTGCCGATATCCGTCATCGTCCAAGTTGTCCCATAAAGCCTTTCCAACCTGTCCTTTCAGTAAAAGTTCCGGGCAAAGGCCTCCCTTTGCCACACAGTACCAGGTCATGGGCAGAAAATCCAAGAGTTTAGTGCGGGCTCACAGGCAGCTACACAGAACTTTGTATTTGGGGGAAATTGTTTTTCCCTTAAAATTTCAAAAAGGAATGAATTGATCTGAAAGTGACCACTTGGGACGAGAGGTATGAGAGACAGCAGGATCTGCTAGATACACCCCTAACCTTGGAGTCAGGAAGACTTGGATTCAAATCCTGCCTCAGACTTTTCCCAGCTTCATAATCTCAAGCAAATCTCTTCATCTTCCTCAGTCTCTGTCAAATGAAGGAGAGGACTAGATGGCCTCCAGGATTTTCTCTGGGCCCAAGTCTGTGACTAGGAGCCCCCTTTAGTCACATCGAAGACCTTCAGGGATGAGGGAAATGAGGCAGGAGGTGACTGGAAGGCAACAGGAACAGCTCTGTCAGCACGGAGAGCCTCCGTGGGACAGAGATGGAGAACACAGGCCATTGGTAAGAACACTGCACTGGAGAGTCAGAAGCCACATTCAAATCCGTTTGACTCCTTCCTACAATGACCACAGCAGTTGCCTCCCTTTATAAATAAGGTAATATTTGATTAAATAATACAGCAATGTCTTCCATAAGCCCTGGACACTTAGACATATAGTCCTTTGCATGCTTGGTTTAATAAATATTTTTGATTAATAAATCCTCTTTAGGCCCACTTCTGACGCGTATTTTCTAAGTTCCTTTCAAAGTGAAGAACTATCATTACAATGATTCAGCTGTTTTCCTTGTGTTCATTTCTTCTGAGATTTGCCCTTGCAGAGGGGCCATGGGCCCATCGAGGACTGAAATCTCCTCGGTGCCGTCCCCACTTCTGGGTGATCTAATTCTGGGTACGGTGACTTTCATGGGGTAAAGAATATAACAGGAAATCGGAGCGGGGCGGATTTAACGTGAATTCCAGCTGACGTGGAAAGAATCCATCACTCCCTTCCCTCCCCAAATTGCCCCTTCCTTTGGACTCCATTCTGCTCCTGTCCACGGTAGCTCAGTGGCTGCTGAGTGGGTCCTCTGAGTGAAAATGCTGAAAATCTGGGATTTAAAATGAGCCAAAATGCAATACCAGGCTTTGGACACCAGATGGCAGATTGAATGTGTAATATCGGAGTAATTCTCTGACTCTGCTCCCTAGCTCGCTCGCACTCGCTCTCGCTCTCTCTGTCTCTCTCTCTCTCTCTTCTCTCTCTCTCTTTCTGTCTGTCTGCCTCTCTCCATTTGTCTCTCTCTTTCTCTGCGTCTCTCACTTCCTCTTGTCTTCTTTGTCTTTCTGTCTGTGTATGTGTGTGTCTCTCTGTCATCTATCTCTCTGTCTCTGTGTCTCTATGTCTCTCAGTCTCTGTGTCTCTCTTTATCTTAATGTCTCTCTGTTTGCATGTGCGTGCGTGTATGTGAGTGTATGTGTGTGTGTGTGTGTGTGTGTGTGTGTGTGTGTGTGCGAGTGTATGTGTGTGTCTGTCTGCTGTTTGTCTGCCTAGAGTAGGACAATGACTGGCACACAGTAGGTGCCATAAATCCCAGTTATGATCCATCAATGTAAAGAGCTTTGCGCAGCCAATGGCTCACAGCAGGTGGTATAAATGCTCACCTTTTGGATGAATTTCTGTGAATTCCCTTCTACATTCTACATGACTGGTTCCTAGTAGGGACTATCAATGCTAGTTATTATTATTATTCAATAGAAAGCCTTTAGCACCATGACTGTGACACAGTAGGCAGTATTTCAATGTAAGGCATTATTTCTCTATGGAAATTGCTTGGAACAGGGAAAGGCACCTATTTGGCCGTATAAAAATACTAGGTGTGACAAATAGAGAGAGAGTGTTTCACGTGGTGCCTTTCCTATAGTAGGTAGTATCAAATTCTAGTTATGATTATTCTTTTCCGTATAATGCTTGCACAATCACAGGAAATAATGGCTACAAAGGCTAGATATTTTTCTTAATATCTGCAATGTTCGTTGCAAAATGATTGGCACTGAGTAGGTGCTCTAAATGTCAACCATCTGTATAAAATGTCCATTTCCAAAGGCATTTCTTGGCACACAGTAGGTGCCATAAATCCCAGTCATAATCAACATATTGGAAATGTCTGAAAGAGGGAATGGCTCACAGCAGGTGGTATAAAGACCAACTCTCTATGACTTTCTCTGAATTCCCTTCTAGAAGGACCGCACATAGTAGGTACCCTAAATGGCAGTGATTATCATTCCTAAATAGCGAGCCCGTAGCACAAGGACTGCCACACGGGAGGCAGGATGTCCATGTGAGCTATTATTTCTCTAAGGAAAGTCTTGAGAAGAGTGACAGGCACAAATGGGGCAGGAGGGAAAAACTAGATCTGGGAATCTAGGCATAGGGTTTCACGGGGTTACTGGCACATTGTAGGGAGGAGAGAGTGCTAGGTGTGAGGAGTCAGTTGTGTACAATGATTGGAAGAGTGCCCGGAAAATCAAAAAGGCTATGAATGTCCTGGGCCCTAGCTGGGGGAAAGGGCAGGTCAATTCCCCGAGAGGCTCAGCAGCTGTGGGGTGTGAGCCTTGAGGGAGCTGTGGGGCAGCCTTTCCTGAGGCAGTGGGGCTTGTGGCCTGGGAAGGAAATCCCGTGGAGGCAGAGAGAAGAGGAGAGAGGCGAGAGAACGCAAAGGCCTCTCGGTGGGGAGCTAAGGGAACACAAGGGACTCTCTGGGAAGGGGTCAGAGAAGTGGAGCTGCATCCCCTTGGGGAGGTGATTGAACACAGCTGCGGCTCTGTGGGGAGGGGAGAGAAGGGCAACTGCCCCCGGGTCAGGAGGTCAGAGAGACCGCAACTGCTTCTCTGTGGAGACAGCAGCGAACAGCCACTGCCTCTCAGGCTCCTTGCATCATCATCATCCCCTCAAAGCAAGAGGTCCATTCTATGGGCCCGAGTTCCACCTCCAGCAGCCACTGGCAGGAGGCTCCCAGACCACAACAGCAGGATGTCAAGGTTAGCTCTTCTTTTTCTAGGGAAATGCTTCCAAGAGGGACAAGCACCTACTTGGCAGGATGGAACTACTAGCTCTTGGACTAGAGAGAGAGCGTTTCCCATGCTTCCTGGCACACAGTAGGGGGTATCCAATGCTACCTCCCAGTAGTCCTTTCTGCAGATTACTTGCAAGAGTAATTGGAACATAGTAGGGGCTGTATGCTAGCTATTATTATTCATATCTGGAAAGATTTTGTAAAAGGAATGGCCCAGTGTATGGAGTAGAACAGGAATCTGTTCCTTTTAATAAAAGTACACTGAGTAGGACAATGACTGGCACACAGTAGGGGCCATAAATCCCACTTATGACCAATCAATGGAAAGTACTTTACACAGTGACTGGCCTACAGCAGGTGTAGAAATGTTCACATGTTTTAGGACTTTCTGTGAATTCGTTCTACACGGACTGGTCCATAAGAGGTACCATCAATGCTGCTAATTCATATTAATCAATATACAGCCCATAGTACTGCGACTTTCACACAGGAGGCAGCATATACATGTCAGCTCTTATTTACCGACGGAAATTGCTTAGAATTAGGACAGGCACCTACTTGGCAGGATGTAAATACTAGTCATTACTAACAGAGACAGTGTTTCCCATGGTCAGCAACATGTAGTAGGGGGGGGGAAGGTACAAAGTGGTAGCTATGAATTTTAAGTGGTGTATATTGCTTGGATCCGTGACTGGAACATAATAGGGGCTATAAAGGCTAACTCTTATTATTAAAATCTGGAAAATTTTTTGCAAAATGACTGGCACATAGTAGGTGTTAATAAATGCAAACGATTACTAATAATATATGGACTTTGCCTAGAATAAGGGTTGGCACAGAATAGGGGCCATAAGTCCCAGCCATGATCAGTAAAAGTATAGTGTCTTGTACGATGACCTTCACACACGCAGGTGGTGTAACTGCAGACTCTTTTTAGGAATTTTGGTGAGTTCCTTTCTACAATGACTAGCACAAAGTAGGTACGATAAAGGCTACTTATTATTATTAATAAATACGCAGCCTAACTTAGGATGGTGACTTTCACAAAGTAGGCAGTTTGCAAATGTCAGCTCTATGGGAAGAGCTTAGAACTGGGACAGGCACCTATTTGGCAACATGTAAATACTAGCTATGACTAATATAGTGTTTTTCACATGGCGAGTGGCACATAGTAGGTGCCATAAAAGGGTAGCTGTGATCACTAAATTGTGTACAATGCTTGGATCAATGACTGGAACGTAATTGGGATTATAACTGTTAGCTGTGGTGATCTTTTTCTTCTCAAAACGCTGCCGGTTTAGCTTAGAGCCCTCCAAATATCTCCCAATCCAAAGGTTCTGTCCTTCAGCCTCTGCCTCTGCTTTCTTCAGCCTCCAACCAGCACAGAGATGGAATGAATCTCTTGTCTCCTTCACTTGGGGCTCGGCTAGCTTTCTGGTGAGTCTTTCAGACCAGCTTGGTCTCAGTGGGGGAAGTGCAGGAGCCCAGCCACCAACTATAGTGGTGTGAGATGAAGATGTATCTGGTTGTCCACTGAACTCTCCACTCGTAGCTTTTTCCTCTGAAAACTCTTCTTCTGCCACCAGCCAGCCAAATGGAAAATATTCTGCCTTGCCTCGGGGAGAGGGCTTCTAGCGTAATTCCGCTGAAATCTCTCAAAGTGCTCTGTGTCTGCACCAGAGTGCTCCTCTCCAATGCAGCTGAACTCTCTTCTGCGACCAGCCAGCCAAGTGGAATATATTCTGGAATAGCTCTCTCTTCACTGGCCTTATATCTGAATCTTCTGAGAGAATGGGATTATGGGTTTTCTCCCATGGTGCTCTCTGGCCCTAAGAGTTTAAGGGAGGTGTGAATTCACAAAGGTACAAGGTTTACTTTGTGAATCTGGCAAACTTGTGAACTCCGATGAGTAAAGGTGTAAACAGAAGCATTGTACTAATTAGTTCTACTTAGTACCTTGTTTCAGGTTCTGGCCCAAAACATCTTCTTGTAAGATTAGATCAACTCTAATTAGTTAGCAGTTTGTAAAGATTCCAACAGTTAGCCCTTACTCTTAATATCTGGAAAGTTTTGTTTTGTTTCAGAATGACTGGCACAAAGGATGTTTGTGGCAGCCCTCTTGGTAGTGGCCAGAAACTAGAAACTGAGTGGATCCTCATCAATTGGAGAATGGCTGAATAAATTGTGGCATATGAATTTTTTTCCTTTCCTTTTTTATCTTGGGTGCATTGTTTGTTTTAATAATTTTTATTGACAGAACCCATGCCAGGGTAATTTTTTACAACCTTATCCCTTGCACGCACTTCTGTTCCGATTTTTCGCCTCCCTCCCTCCACCCCCTGCCCCAGATGGCAAGCAGTCCTACACATGTTAAATATGTCACAGTATATCCTAGATACAATATATGTATGCAGAACTGTACAGTTCTCTTGGCGCACAGGAAGAATTAGATTCAGAAGGTAAAAATAACTCGGGGGGAAAAAAACAAACATGCAAAACATTTACATTCATTTCCCAGTGTTCTTTCTTTGGGTGTAGCTGCTTCTGTCCATCCTTGATCAGTTGAAACTGAGTTAGATCTTCTCTGTGTCGAAGAAATCCACTTGCATCAAAATAGATCCTCATACAGTATCGTTGTTGAAGTATATAATGGTCTCCTGGTTCTGCTCATTTGCCTCAGCATCAGTTCCTGTAAGTCTCTCCAAGCCTCTCTGTATTCATCCAGCTGGTCGTTTCTTACACAACAGTAATATTCCATAACATTGCTATACCACAATTTACCCAACCATTCTCCAACTGATGGGCATCCATTCATTTTCCAGTTTCCAGCCAATACAAACAGGGCCGCCACAAACATTTTGGCACGTACAGGTCCCTTTCCCTTCTTTAGTATCTCTTTGGGGTATGAGCCCAGTAGTAGCACTGCCAGATTAAAGGGTGTGCAGAGTTTGATAACTCTTGGGGCATAATTCCAGATTGCTCTCCAGAATGGTTGGATTCCTTCACAACTCCAGCAACAGTGCATCAGTGTCCCAGTTTTCCCGCATCATTATTTTTTTCCTGTCATCTTTGCCAGTCTGACAGGTGTGTAGTGGTATCTCAGAGTTGTCTTAATCTGTATTTCTCTGATTAATAGTGATTTGGAAGATTCTTTCATATGAGTGGTAATGGTTTCAATTTCATCATCTGAAAATTGTCTGTTCATATCCTTTGACCATTTATCAATTGGAGAATGGCTTGATTTCTTATAAATTAGAGTCAGTTCTCTATATATTTTGGAAATGAGGCCTTGATCAGGACCTTTACCTGTGAAGATGTTTTCCCAGTCTGTCGCTTCCCTTCTGATCTTGTTCGCATTACTTTTGTTTGTACAAAGGCATTTTCATTTGATATAATCAAAATTTTCTATTTTGTGATCAATAATGGTCTCTAGTTCATCTTTGGTCACATTTCTTCCTCCTCCACCAGTCTGAGAGATAAACTATCCTATGTTCCTCTAATTTATTTATAACCTCGTTCTTTATGCCTAAATCATGGACTCATTTTGATCTTATCTTGGTGTACGCTGGCTCAGTGGCTGCTGAGTGGGTCCTCTGAGTGAAAATCCAGAAATTTAAAGGGGATTTAAAATGAGCCAAAATGCAATACCAGGCTTTGGACACCAGATGGCAGATTGAATATGTAATATATGAGTAATTCTCTGACTGCTCACTAGCTTGTTCTCTTTCTCTCTCTCTCTCTCTCTCTCTCTCTCTCTCTCTCTCTCTCTCTCTCTGCCTCTCTCTATTTGTCTCTCTCTTTCTCTGCGTCTCTCACTTCCTCTTGTCTTCTTTGTCTTTCTGTCTGTGTGTGTATGTGTGTGTCTCTCTGTCATCTATCTCTGTGTCTCTCAGTCTCTGTGTCTCTCTCTTTTTATCTTTATCTTAATGTCTGTCTCTCTGTTTGCATGTGCGTGCGTGTATGTAAGTGAGTGTATGTGTGTGTGTGTGCGCGCGTGTATGTGTGTGTCTGTCTGCTGTTTCTCTGTCTGCCTGTTTCCGTCTCTGTCTCTTTCTCTGTCTTGGTCTACATTTCCCATTACTAAAGATCTGCTTAAGAAGAAAATTGCTGCTAAATTCCCTTCAGGACTAAGGCCACTCAATGTGACTCTTGCAACTAAAACCCTAGGAAAAAACAAATTAAAAAACCCCCAATTTAATACCAAACTGGAAATTCTGAAAATAAATGGGGAGATTAATAAAATTGAAAATAATAAAATTATTGAATTAATAACTAAAACTAAGAGTTGGTTTTATGGAACAAACAAGAAAATACAAAAACTTTTAGTTAATTTGATTAGAAAAAGCACAAAGAGCAAATGAAAATGTTAGTCTCAAAAATGAAAAGGAAGAATTTTCCACCGATGAAGAGGAAATTAGAGCAATGATTAGGAGTTATTTTGCCCAACTATATGTCAATAGATTTGATAATCTAGGTGAAACGGAGGAATACTTACCAAAATCTAGGTTGCCCAGATTAACAGAAGAGAAAATAAATTACATAAATAGTCCCATTTTAGAAAAAAATAGAACAAGCTAGTAATCAACTCCCTGGGAAAAAATCTCCAGGGTTAGATGGATTTATATGTGAATTCCACCAAAAACTAAAGAAAAATTAATTCCACTACAATGCAAACTATATGAAAAAATAGAGACAGAAGACAAATTCTTTTTATGACACAGATATGGTGCTGAAACTAGGGGTAGATGAAAACAGAGAAAGAAAATTATGGACCAATTTCCCTAAAGAATATTGATGCAAAAATTTTAAATAAAATATTAGCAAAGAGATTGCAGAAAGACATCCCCAGGAGAATATGCCATGACCAAGAAGGATTTATACCAGGAATGCAGAGCTGTTTCAATAGGAGGAAAACTATTACCAGAATTGACTATATCGATAACCAAAGTAACAAAAACCATATGATCATCTCAACAGATGCAGAAAAAGCATTTGATAAAATCCAACATCCATTCCTATTAAAACATAGAGAGTATAGGAATAGTCAGTGGCACTTATTAAAGCCATCAGCAAGCATCATATGTAATGGGAACAAACTAAAACCATTCCCAAGAAGATCAGGAGTGAAACAAGGTTGCCCACTATCACCATTACTAATAATATTGCATTAGAAATGTTAGCTTTGGCAATAAGAGAAGAAAAAGAGATGAAAGGAATTAGAGTAATAAATGAGGAAACCAAATTATCACTCTTTACAGAAGATATGATGGTATACTTAGAGAATCAACTAAAAAACTATTAGAAACAATTCACAACTTTAGCAAAGTTACAGGATACAAAATAAATCCACATAAACCATCAGCATTTTTTGTATATTACCAGTAGGAAGAGATACAAAAGGAAATTCCACTCAGAATAACTGTTGATAGTATGAAATTTAGGGGCATTTAGCTGTCAAGGGAAAGTCAGGAACTATGTGAACACAACTCCAAAACACTTTCCACACAAATAAAGTCAGATCTAATCAGGCGGAAAAAATATCGCTTGCTCATGGGTAGGCTGAGTGAATATAATAAACAGGACAATACTGCCTAAATTAATTACTTATTTAGTGCCATATCAATCAAACTCCCAAGAAATTATTTTGCAGACCTAGAAAAATAATAACAAAGTTCACCTGAAAGAACAAAAGGTCAAGAATTTCAAGGGAATTAATGAAAAAAATGCCAGTGAAGTTGGCCTAGGTGTACCAGATCTAAAACTCTATTACAAAGCAGTGGTCATCAAAAACATTTGGTCCTGGCTCAGAAATAGCGTAGTCGATCAGTGGAATGGGTTAGGATCACAGGACAAAATAGTCAATAAACAACAGCAATCTATTATCACAATCCCAAAACCCAGCTTTTGGGATAAGAACTCATTATATGACAAAAACTACTGGGAAAATTGAAAACAAGTATGGCAGAAACTAGCCAGGGACACACACCTAACGCCACACGCCAAGATAAAGTCAAAATGGGTTCATGATTTAGATATAAAGGCTGATAGTATAAGCAAATTAGGAGAACATGGGATAGTTTACCTCTCAGATCTGTGGAGAAGGAAGGAATGTGTCCCAAGAAGAACTGAAACTCATAATTGAACACCAAAGAGATAATTTTGATGATAGTAAATTAAAATTTTTTGTACAAACAAAACAAATGCAGACAAGATCAGAAGGGAAACAATACACGGGGAAAACATTTTTACATTTAAGGGTTCTGATAAAGGCCCCATTTCTAAAACAGAGAACTGATTCAAATTTATCAGAATCCAAACCATGCTCCAACTGATAAACGGTCAAAGGATATGACCACACAATTTTCATATGAAGAAATTAAAAACATTTCTAATCATATGAAAAGATGCTCCCAATCACTATCAATCAGAGAAATCCTTAAGACACCTCTGAGACGACTTGTGGAGGAGAAAGAAATTTGTGACCAAAGATGAACTAGAGACCATTACCGATCACAAAATAGAAAATTTTGATTATATCAAATTAAAAAGCCTTTGTACAAACAGAACGAATGCAAACAAGATTAGTAGGGATGTAACAAACTGGGAAAACATCTTTACAATTAAAGGTTCTGATAAAGGCCTCATTTCCAAAATATATAGAGAATTGACTCTAATCTATAAGAAATCAAACCATTCTCCAATTGATAAATGGTCAAAGGATATGAACAGACAATTTTCAGATGAAGAAATTGAAACTATTACCACTCACATGAAAGAGTGTTCCAAATCACTTTTGATCAGAGAAATGCAAATTAAGACAACTCTGAGATATCACTACACACCTGTCAGATTGGCTAAGATGACAGGAAAAAATAATGATGAATGTTGGAGGGGATGCGGGAAAACGGGGACACTGATGCATTGTTGGTGGAGTTGTGAACGAATCCAACCATTCTGGAGAGCAATCTGGAATTATGCCCAAAAAGTTATCAAAGTGTGCATACCCTTTGATCCAGCAGTGTTTCTATTGGGCTTATACCCCAAAGAGATACTAAAAAAGGGAAGGGGACCTGTATGTGCCAAAATGTTTGTAGCAGCCCTGTTTGTAGTGGCTAGAAACTGGAAAATGAATGGATGCCCATCAATTGGAGAATGGCTGGATAAATTGTGGTATATGAATGTTATGGAATATTATTGCTCTGTAAGGAATGACCAGCAGGATGAATACAGAGAGGCTTGGAGAGACCTACATGGACTGATGCTAAGTGAGATGAGCAGAACCAGGAGATCATTATACACTTCGACAACGATATTGTATGAGGATGTATTCTGATGGAAGTGGATTTCTTGACAAAGAGACTTAACTGAGTTTCATTGGAGAAATGATGGACAGAAACAGCTACACCCAAAGAAGGAATACTGGGAAATGAATGTGAACTATTTGCATTTTTGATTTTCTTCCCGAGTTATTTTTACCTTCTGAATCCAATTCTCCCTGTGCAGCGGGAGAACTGTTCGGTTCTGCAAATATGTATTGTATCTAGGATATACTGCAACATATTTAACATATATAGGACTGCTTGCCATCTTGGGGGGGAGGCGGGAGGGAGGGGAAAAAACGAAACATAAGTGATTGCAAGGGATAATGTCGTGTAAAAATTATCCTGGCATGGATTCTGTCAATACAAAGTTATTATTAAATAAAATAAAATTAAAAAAAAAAAAGACACCTCTGAGACACCACTACACAACTCTGAGATTGGCCAAGATGAGAGGAAATAGGATAATGATGAATGTTGGAGGGGATGTGAGAAAACTGGGACGCTGGTACATCGTTAGTGGAACTGTGAACGGATCCAACCAAAAGAGAGAGCAATTTGAAACTAGGCCCATAAAGCTTGTCAAACTCTGCCTACCCTTTGACTCGGCAGTGTTTCTACTGGGTTTCTATCCCAAAGACATCTTCAAAGAGGGACCCACGTGTGTAAAAATGTTTGCGGCAGCCCTTTTTGTAAGCCCCTTTGGCAAGGAACTGTGCTAATGCGAATGATGCTGTCAGAGCTCCCGTGAACACCTCCCTTTTGGAGATAGTACGGAAAGGGGGTCTGCAGAACCAATATCCCACTAGTACAATGTAGTCCAATAAAGGGAGAGCTTGGTACACGCTGAAAGATGGCATTCAAAGGTTAAAAGAGGAGGCCACGAAAAGTGCTATGAGGATGGGAGACGCTGATACATATACTAACAGTCCCGTGATGGCTCCCCATCGTAACCCGGTAATTGAAACTGCACCTCCCGCTTACAAACATTGTGTTAATTTTGCTGTTGGCAGCCAGGGGAGAAAATGCAGGAGCAGTAATAGATAAAATGCCCCTCTTGGGAGACCTGGGGGAGTTCGGTCTTGCTCCTACAGGCGGTGGTGATCGGCCCAGGCTTAGGGACTGTGGAAAGAAAAAATAACATCAAAAAGGCCCAGAGTGTGGGATCAGAACTCTCTGAAGGTGATTCAGGACTCTATTGCCTATAGTAAGAAGACAGAAGCAAGCTTGGGAAATTTAGAGATGTCTAAGCCCAAAGGGACAAGGACTTTTTTTTTGCCTATAACATGGTAAAAGGATGGGAAATTCCCAGAAATCAGGGCATCTGAACTAGAAACCTGATGGAAGATAAAGGGCTTCCTATAGAGATTCAAATAAAAAGGTACAAAAGCACGGGGAGCTTTGGCAATTCTCTAACAACTTCTAGCTCAATACAGATGAGACGGGGAACAGGGAACAGAAGGAGCCGTTTTTAGTTTCTAAAGGAATTAGAAAGAATCATATTAATTTCTGACTTTGGACACCAGATGTCAGCAAGAGACCGTGTTTTATGTTTTAATGGCCATTAATTCATGAACAAGCATTAATTTGGCCCCTATGATTTGCAGACTCTTCCCTGAGTGCTGGGAACACAAAGACAAAAATGAACCCGTCCATGTTTGCGCGGATTTGACATAAAAATGCATATTGTCTCTAGTTATCTGTGTGTCAGTGTCTCCGGTTTCCCTCTCTGTCTCTATCAATGTGTCTCTCTCTGTCTCTCCATGTTTCCTGTCTTTTTCTGTCTCTGTCTCTCTCTTTTTGTCTGACTCTTTGGCTCTGTTTGTCTGTCTTTCTGTCTGTCTCTTTGTGTGTGTATGTGTGTGTCTCTCTGTCATCTATCTCTGTCTTCTGTCTCCTCTCTCTGTATCCTTGTCTCTCTGGCTCTGTCACTCTCTGTGTGTCTCTAAATGCCCCTGTCTCTGTCTTTTTCTCTGAATGTCACTGCCTCTGTTTCTCCTTGTCTCCCTCTTTGTCTCTCTGCCTCTCTCTCTCTGTCTCTTTCTCTCTGTCTCTTCTTTTTTCCTCCCTCTCTGTGTGTTTGTCTTTGTCTCTCTATCTCTATTTCTCTACCTCTCTGTGTGTCTCTTTCTCTGTCTCTCTCTTTTTATGTGCCACTCTTGTCTCTCTGTCTCTGTTTCTCTTTGTCTCTGCCTCTCTTTGTTTCTGTCTCTCTGTCTCCCTCTCAGTTTCTCTGTTTCTCTGTCCTCGTCTCTGTCTCGATAGCTCTGTCTTTGAATGTCTCTATCTCTGTCTCTCCTTGTCTCTCTCCTTGTTTTTGTCTCTCTCGCTCTCTGTCTCTCTTTGTATCTCTGTCTCTGTCTCAATCTGCCTCTGTCTGTATCTGTCTTTGTTTCTCTTCATCTGTGTTTCCCTCTGTCTCTGTTTCTTGTCTCTTTCTCGCTCTGTCTCTCTGTGTCTCTCGCACTGTCTCTGTCTCTCTTTGACTCTGTCTCTTCTTGTCTCTTTCTCTGTCTCTGTCTATGTCTATGTTTTTCTCTCTATTTCTTTCTTTCTCTTGTTTCTGTTTCCCTCTCAGTTTCTCTCTGTGTGTCTTTGTCTCTTTGTGTGTGTGTCTCTCTCTGTGTTGATATCTCTGTCTCTCAATGCCTCTATCTCTGTCTCTCCCCCTTTCCCTCTTTTCCTCTCTCTCTCTCTCTCTCTCTCTCTCTCTCTCTCTCTCTCTCTATCTCTCTCTATCTCTGTCTCTCAATCTGTCTGTCTGTTTCTCTCTGTCTCTTCTGAATTTCTGTCTCTGTCTCATCCTGTCTCCCTCTTTGTTTCTCTATCTGTATCGGTCTTTCTAACAGTCTGTTTTTGTCTGTCTTTCTTCTTGTCTCTCTCTCTGTCTCTGACTTTCTGTCTCTTTTTCTCTCTGTCTCTGTCTTTTTCTCTGTGTTTCTCTATTTCTCTCTCTGTCTCTCTCCTTTTGTTTCTCAGTTGCTGTTTCTTTCTGACTCTCTCTCTCTCTCTGCCTTTCTCTATCTCTGTCTCTTTCTGTCTTGGTCTATCTCTGACTATGTCTCTTTTTCTCTGTGTCTCTCTTTTCTGTATGTCTCACTGTCTCCTGTATCTCTGTCTCTGTATCGCTCTGTCTCTTTCTTTGTTTGCCTCTGCTTCTGTCCCTCTGTCTCTATTTCTGTCTCTGACTCTTCTTGTCTCTATCTCTGTCTCTATATCTGTTTTTGTCTAACTGGCACTGTGTATTTATGTGCATATCTCTCTGTCTCTGCCTCTTTCTGTCTCTCTTTCTAGCTCTGTCTCTGCCTCTTTCTGTCTCTTTCTCTTTCTCTGTCTCATTATTTCTGTTTCTGTATTTGTCTTTCTGTTTCTCTTTCTGTGGTTCTGTTTCCTGTCTCTCTGTCTCTGTCTCTGTCTTTGTTTCTCTCTCTCTGTGTGTCTTGGTCTCTGTCTCTATCTCTCTGTCTCTATCACTCTATCTCTGTTCTTGTCATTGAGCATGTGTCTGTGTGTGTGTATGTGTGTGTGTCTCTCTGCCTATTTCTGTCTCTGTCTCATTCTCTGTCTCTGTCTCATTCTCTGTCTTGATATTTCTCTGTTTCTGTATCTGTCTTTCTCTGTCTCTCTCTCTGTTTCTGTCTCTCTCTGTCCTTGTTTGACTGTTACTGTGTGTGTGTGTGTGTGTGTGTGTGTGTGTGTGTGCGTGTGTGCGCGTGTATGTGTGTATTTTTCTCTGTCTCACTCTCTACATTTCCCATTATTAAAGATCTGCTTAAGATGAAAATTGTTGCTAAATTCACTTCAGGGCCCACTCAATGTGACTCTTGCAACTAAAAACCTAAAAAAAAACCCCAAAATTAAAAATATCCAATTAAATACCAAATTTGAAATTTTGAAAATAAAAAGTGAGATTAATAAAATTGAAAATAAGAAAACTATTGAATTAATACATAAAACTAAAAGTTGGTTTTATGAAAAATCCAAGAAAACAGAAAATTTTTTGATTGGAAAAAGGAAAAAGAGCAAATCAAATTGTCAGTCTCAAAAATGAAAAGGAGAATTTTCCACCAATGAAGAAGACATTAGAGCAATGATTAGGAGTTATTTTGCCCAACTATATGTCAATAGATTTGATAATCTAAGTGAAAGGGAGGAATACCTACAAAAATATAGGTTGCCCAGATTAACAGAAGAGAAAATAAATTACTTAAAGGAACCAACTGTAACAAGCCAACTGAATCCAAGGTCAGTAAACTTTTGCTTTTTAGCATTCCATTATATTTGTGTTGTTTATTTGGCTACCAGTGTTAGCTGTCAAGGGGAGTAAGCCCTCCCCCATTCCCACTGTATTCCAGGATCTTCTCTTAAGAGAAACTAGGACTTGTAATCCATAGGTTTGACAAGGGTATAGACACGGTTTCTAAGTGTTTATGTGACAACGTACTTACAGAAGGTCTCAATAACCTTTCGTGAGGGAGTGATGATTGTGTTTAACCTGCCGATATCCGTCATCGTCCAAGTTGTCCCGTAAAGCCTTTCCAACCTGTCCTTTCGGTAAAAGTTCTGGGCAAAGGCCTCCCTTTGCCACACACAGTACCAGGTCATGGGCAGAAAACCCAAGAGTTCAGTTCGGGCTCACAGGCATCTACACGGAACTTTGTATTTGGGGGAAATTGTTTTTCCCTTAAAATTTCAAAAAGCAATGAATTGATCTGAAAGTGACCACTTGGGACGAGAGGTATGAGAGACAGCAGGATCTGCTAGATACACCCCTAACCTTGGAGTCAGAAAGACTTGGATTCAAATCCTGCCTCAGACATTTCCCAGACTCTTTATCCCAGGCAAATCTCTTCATCTTCCTCAGTCTCTGTCAAATGAAGGAGAGGATTAGATGGCCTCCAGGATTTCTCTGGGCTCAAGTCTGTGACTAGGAGCCCCCTTTAGTCACATCGAAGACCTTCAGGGATGAGGGAAATGAGGCAGGAGGTGACTGGAAGGCAACAGGAACAGCTCTGTCAGCACGGAGAGCCTCCGTGGGACAGAGATGGAGAACACAGGCCACTGGTAAGAACACTGCACTGGAGAGACAGAAGCCACATTCAAATCCGTTTGACTCCTACCTACAATGACCACAGCAGTTGCCTCCCTTTATAAATAAGGTAATATTTGATTAAGTAATACAGCAATGTCTTCCATAAGCCCTGGACACTTAGACAAGTAGTCCTTTGCGTGCTTGGTTTAATAAATATTTTTGATTAATAAATCCTCTTTAGGCCCACTTCTGACACATATTTTCTAAGTTCCTTTCAAAGTGAAGAACTATCATTACAATGATTCGGCTGTTTTCCTTGTGTTCATTTCTTCTGAGATTTGCCCTTGCGGTTGGGCCCCGGGCCCATCGAGGACTGAAATCCCCTCGGTGCTGTCCCCACTTCTGGGTGATCTAATTCTGGGTGCGGTGACTTTCATGGGGTAAAGAATATAACAGGAAATTGGAGCGGGGCGGATTTAACGTGAATTCCAGCTGACGTGGAAAGAATTCATCACTCCCTTTCCCCCCCAAATTGCCCCTTCCTTTGGACTCCATTCTGCTCCCTCCACGCTGGCTCAGTGGCTGCTGAGTGGGTCCTCTGAGTGAAAACCCAGAAAATCTGGGATTTAAAATGAGCCAAAGTGCAATACCAGGCTTTGGACACCAGATGGCAGATTGAATGTGTAATATCGGAGTAATTCTCTGACTCTGCTCTCTAGCTTGTTCTCTCTCTCTCTCTCTCCTCTCTCTCTCTCTCTCTCTCTCTTTATCTCTCTCTCTCTCTCTCTCTCTCTCTCTTTCTGTCTGTCTGCCTCTCTCCATTTGTCTCTCTCTTTCTCTGCATCTCTCACTTCCTCTTGTCTTCTTTGTCTTTCTGTCTGTGTGTGTATGTGTGTGTCTCTGTCATCTATCTCTCTGTCTCTGTGTCTCTGTGTCTCTGTGTCTCTATGTCTCTCAGCCTCTGTGTCTCTCTCTCTTTATCTTTATCTTAATGTCTCTCAATCTGTTTGCATGTGCGTGCGTGTATGTGAGTGAGTGAGTGTGTGTGTGTGTGCGTGTATGTGTGTGTCTGTCTGCTGTTTCTCTGTCTGCCTGTTTTCATCTCTGTCTCTTTCTCTGTCTTGGTCTACATTTCCCATTACTAAAGATCTGCTTGAGAAGAAAATTGGTGCTAAATTCCCTTCAGGACTAAGGCCAATCAATGTGACTCTTGCAACTAAAACCCTAGGAAAAAACAAATTAAAAAACCCCCAATTTAATACCAAACTGGAAATTCTGAAAATAAACGGGGAGATTAATAAAATTGAAAATAATAAAATTATTGAATTAATAACTAAAACTAAGAGTTGGTTATGTGGAACAAACAAGAAAATACAAAAACTTTTAGTTAATTTGATTAGAAAAAGCATAAAGAGCAAATGAAAATGTTAGTCTCAAAAATGAAACGGAAGCATTTTCCACCGATGAAGAGGAAATTAGAGCAATGATTAGGAGTTATTTTGCCCAACTATATGTCAATAGATTTGATAATCTAGGTGAAAGGGAGGAATACTTACCAAAATCTAGGTCGCCCAGATTAACAGAAGAAGAAATAAATTATGTAAATAGTCCCATTTTAGCAAAAAATAGAACAAGCTGGTAATCAACTCCCTGAGAAAAAAATCTCCAGGGTTAGATGGATTTATATGTGAATTCCACCAAAAACTAAAGAAAAATTAATTCCACTACAATGCAAACTATATGAAAAAATAGAGACAGAAGACAAATTCCTTTTATGACACAGATATGGTGCTGAAACTAGGGGTAGATGAAAACAGAGAAAGAAAATTATGGACCAATTTCCCTAAAGAATATTGATGCAAAAATTTTAAATAAAATACTACCAAAGAGATTACAGAAAGACATCCCCAGGAGAATATACCATGACCAAGAAGGATTTATAGCAGGAATGCAGAGCTGTTTCAATAGGAGGAACTATTAGCAGAATCGACTACATTGATAACCAAAGTAACAAAAACCATATGATCATCTCAACAGATGCAGAAAAAGCATTTGATAAAATCCAACACCCATTCCTATTAAAACACTAGAGAGTATGGGAATAGTCAGTGGCATCTATTAAAGCCATCAGCAAGCATCATATGTAATGGGAACAAACTAAAACCATTCCCAAGAAGATCAGGAGTGAAACAAGGTTGCCCACTATCACCATTACTATTCAATATTGCATTAGAAATGTTAGCTTTGGCAATAAGAGAAGAAAAAAAGACGAAAGGAATTAGAGTAATAAATGAGGAAACCAACTTATCACTCTTTGCAGATGATATGATGGTATACTTAGAGAATCAACTAAAAAACTATTAGAAACAATTCACAACTTTAGCAAAGTTGCAGGAAACAAAATAAATCCACATAAACCATCAGCATTTTTTGTATATTACCAGCAGCAAGAGATACAAAAGGAAATTCCACTCAGAATAACTGTTGATAATATGAAATTTAGGGGCATCTATCTGTCAAGGGAAAGTCAGGCACTATGTGAACACAACTCCAAAACACTTTCCACACAAATAAAGTCAGATCTAATCAGGAGGAAAAATATCGATTGCTCATGGGTAGGCTGAGTGAATATAATAAACAGGACAATACTGCCTAAATTAATTACTTATTTAGTGCCATACCAATCAAACTCCCAAGAAATTACTTTGCAGACCTAGAAAAATAATAACAAAGTTCACCTGAAAGAACAAAAGGTCAAGAATTTCAAGGGAATTAATGAAAAAAAAATGCCAGTGAAGGTGGCCTAGGTGTACCAGATCTAAAACTCTATTATAAAGCAGTGGTCATCAAAACCATTTGGTCCTGGCTCAGAAATAGTGTAGTCGATCAGTGGAATGGGTTAGGATCACAGGACAAAATAGTCAATAAACGATAGTAATCTAATATCGCAATCCCAAAACCCAGCTTTTGGGATAAGAACTCACTATATGACAAAAACTACTGGGAAAATTGAAAACAAGTATGGCAGAAACTACCCAGGGACACACACCTAACGCCACACACCAAGATAAGGTCAAAATGGGTTCATGATTTAGATATAAAGGTTGATAGTATAAGCAAATTAGGAGAACATGGGATACTTTACCTCTCAGATCTGTGGAGAGGGAAGGAATATGTCCCAAGAAGAACTGAAACTCATAATTGAACACCAAAGAGATAATTTTTTTGATGGTAAATTAAAATTTTTTGTACAAACAAAACAAATGCAGACAAGATCAGAAGGGAAAAAATACACGGGGAAAACATTTTTACATTTAAGGGTTCTGATAAAGGCCCCATTTCTAAAACAGAGAACTGATTCAAATTTATCAGAATCCAAACCATGCTCCAACTGGTAAACGGTCAAAGGATATGACCACACAATTTTCATATGAAGAAATTTAAAACATTTCTAATCACATGAAAAGATGCTCCCAATCACTATCGATCAGAGAAATGCACATTAAGACACCTCTGAGACACCACTACACAACTCTGAGATTGGCCAAATGACAGGAAATAGGATAATGATGAATGTTGGAGGGGATGTGGGAAAATTGGGACGCTGGTACATCGTTAGTGAACTGTGAACAGATCCAACCAAAAGAGAGAGCAATTTGGAATGAGGCCCAAAAAGCTTGTCAAACTCTGCCTACCCTTTGACTCGGCAGTGTTTCTACTGGGCTTCTATCCCAAAGACATCTTCAAAGAGGGACCCACGTGTGTAAAAATGTTTGTGGCAGCCCTTTTTGTAAGCCCTTTTGGCAAGGAACTGGAAACTGAGTGCATGCCCATCAGTTGGAGAATGGCTGAATAAGTTAGAATAGATGAAGGCAATGGAATATGATTGTTCTATAAGAAATGATCAGGGGGATAATTTTATAGAGGCCTGGAGAGACTTACATGAACTGACAAGAAGTGAAATGAGCAGAATCAGGAGATCATTGTACATGGCAACATCAATATTATGCGACGATCAATTCTGGTGAACGTGACTCTTTCCAACAAAAAGATGACTGATGCCAGTTCCAGTGATCATGTGATGAAGAGAACCATTTGTACCCAGAGAGAAAACAGTGGGAACTGAATGTGGATCACAGGATAACATTCTCATTCTTCTTGATGTGGTTCACTTGCATTTTGTTTTCTCATTCGTTTCCTTTCCTTTTTGATCTAATTTTTCTTGTACAACAAGAGAATTGTATACATATGTTTACACATATTGGATCGAACCTATATTTTAACATGTATAACCTATATTGGGATTGCTTGTCATCTAGGGGAGGAGGTGGGGGAAGGACAGAAAAATCTGGAACACGAGGCTGTGCGAGGGTCAATGTTGAAAAATTATCCATGCACATGACTTGAAAATAAAAAAGGTTTTAAAAAATGATCAGTAGCATTTATCTAAAACCATCAGCAAGCATCATAGCTAATGGGGACAAACTAGAACCATTTCTCATTGAGATCAGGGGTGAAACAAGATTGCCCATTATTACCTTTCCCACTCAATATTGTATGAGAAATGTTACCTTTTCTTTCTCTAGCTGTCTCTTTCTCTGTCTTGGTCTACATTTCCCATTACTAAAGATCTGCTTAAGAAGAAAATTGCTGCTAAATTCCCTTCAGGACTAAGGCCACTCAATGTGACTCTTGCAACTAAAACCCTAGGAAAAAACAAATTAAAAAACCTCCAATTTAATACCAAACTGGAAATTCTGAAAATAAACGGGGAGATTAATAAAATTGAAAATAAGAAAATTATTGAATTAATAACTAAAACTAAGAGTTGGTATTATAGAACAAACAAGAAAATACAAAAACTTTTAGTTAATTTGATTAGAAAAAGCACAAAGAGCAAATGAAAATGTTAGTCTCAAAAATGAAAAGGAAGAATTTTCCACGATGATGAGGGAAATTAGAGCAATGATTAGGAGTTATTTTGCCCAACTATATGTCAATAGATTTGATAATCTAGGTGAAAGGGAGGAATACTTACCAAAATCTAGGTCGCCCAGATTAACAGAAGAGGAAATAAATTATGTAAATAGACCCATTTTAGGAAAAAATAGAACAAGCTAGTAATCAACTCCCTGAGAAAAAAATAGCCAGGATTAGATGGATTTATATATGAATTCCACCAAAAACTAAAGAAAAATTAATTCCAATACAATGCAAACTATATGAAAAAATAGAGTCAGAAGACAAATTCCTTTTATGACACAGATATGGTGCTGAAACTAGGGGTAGATGAAAACAGAGAAAGAAAATTATGGACCAATTTCCCTAAAGAATATTGATGCAAAAATTTTAAATAAAATATTAGCAAAGAGATTACAGAAAGACATCCCCAGGAGAATATACCATGACCAAGAAGGATTTATAGCAGGAATGCAGAGCTGTTTCAATAGGAGGAAAACTATTACCAGAATTGACTATATCAATAACCAAAGTAACAAAAACATAGTTTGGTTCTCCAGTCACTTCCTTCTTTTTCCTAGACGGCCCTGGGCCTCTGACTATCCTGTTTTCCTTGATTCTGCCCAACAGGCCATTAC